>NC_053499.1:25695525-25948025 GCF_905171775.1 Rana temporaria | reverse complement strand
GTAGGTCAGGTAGGTCTATGTATGTCAGGTAGGTCTTTGTATGTAGGTCAGTGTATGTATATCAGGTAGGTCTATGTATGTCAAGTAGGTCAGTGTATGTAGGTCTATGTATGTCAGGTAGGTCTTTGTATGTAGGTCAGGTAGGTCAGTGTATGTATATCAGGTAGGTCTATGTATGTCAAGTAGGTCAGTGTATGTAGGTCTATGTATGTCAGTGTATGTTAGGTAGGTCAGTGTATGTAGGTCTATGTATGTCAGGTAGGTCTATGTATGTCAGTGTATTTATGTCAGGTAGGTCAGTGTATGTTAGGTAGGTCTATGTATGTCAGGTAGGTCTATGTATATCAGTGTATGTAGGTCAGTGTATGTTAGGTAGGTCAGTGTATGTATGTCAGGTAGGTCAGTGTATGTTAGGTAGGTCAGTGTATGTAGGTCAGGTAGGTCTATGTATGTCAGTGTATGTATGTTAGGTAGGTCAGTGTATGTAGGTCTATGTATGTCAGTGTATTTATGTCAGGTAGGTCAGCGTATGTATGTCAGGTAGATCAGTGTATGTTGGGTAGGTCTATGTATGTATGTCTATGTATGTAGGTCTATGTATGTCAGTGTATGTATGTCAGGTAGGTCTATGTATGTCAGTGTATGTATGATAGGTAGGTCAGTGTATGTTAGGTAGGTCAGCGTATGTATGTCAGGTAGGTCTATGTATGTCAGTGTATGTATGATAGGTAGGTCAGTGTATGTAGGTCTATGTATGTCAGTGTATGTTAGGTAGGTCAGCATATGTATGTCGGGTAGGTCTATGTATGTCAGGTAGGTATGTCAGGTAGGTCAGTGTATGTATGTCAGTGTAGGTATGATAGGTAGGTCAGTGTAGGTATGATAGGTAGGTCAGTGTATGTTAGGTAGGTCAGTATATGTATGTCAGGTAGGTCAGTGTAGGTAGGTCAGCGTATGTATGTCAGGTAGGTCTATGTATGTCAGGTAGGTCAGTATATGTATGTCAGCATTTTTATTGGAAAGGGCGGATGAACAGAAGTTGATCGCTTTCTGTTCCGCAGTGGTGGCCACGCACGGGTTGAGATCCCTCCAGTCCCTGCTGAATCGGGCGACCTTTGACCCATCTATGGCGCCTTAACGGATCTGTATTTCGTTTCCTTTCACCGTTTGTCAATCCCAGCTGTGATTTATTTTTAAACTGTAAGAAAAGCAGTCTTGATAATGAATAGGATACAATGTTATTCCTACACCAGCAATCTAATCATTTATTCTTATTAGAAATGAAATGATCTTTCCAATTCAATCTGACTCTGAAAGATCCAACATAAGTTTCTTATGCCCATGGCAGACCGGGGGCGTTCTGTGCGCACGCCGCTCACCGGCAAAGGGCTTTTTTATTTTTTCTGCAGGTGCTTATAAAAGAAAAACCATATAGAGAGAAATACAAAGACTGCGGCTGCTGACCTCCTGGAATGCTAATTGCCTGGCTGTCATGCCGATTCCTTGGATTTTATACACTCTGCGTCACTCAGAGATGTCAGCCTGGGAGGACGGCTCAATGGATGAGGAGGAAGGGGCGCATGGGGAGGCTGAAAGGTGCAGGGGGCGTGGCTTAACATAAGACTTATCAATCGACAAAGAAAAAAAAAAGGAGATGACGAAGAAACATGCGGAGTGGTGCAGTGAAAAGAGCAACAGAATAAGAAACAGATACTGAGAATTACACCCAGTGTACAGAAGAACAGAAATGATGTGCAGGATTCATACATACAGAATAAGAACAGACAGAGGAGGCGCTTTAATTAGGCAAATTAGACGGTCGCCTAAGGCCTCACACTCACAGGGGCCTCACAGCCGCCTAACTTACCCAATGCATTACCCCAGGGGACCTTAACGCTTCTGTGCTCAGGCAGCGTTAAGAGCCCTGACTCAGGAGCCGGGGGCCGCCAGCATCCCTAACAACCAGTGAATATCGGTGACGCCACCAATTGTGACGTCAATGACCCAGCATGCCCTCAGTCAATGATGTCACAAGGGGCGGGTTCCCCAGGTGACATCACCGAGTGGCCCCGCCCCTTAGTTATTAAAGAGCAGGATCTGGGGGCTCTGATGGTTAAAGGGGGCTTCCAGATTCCAATAAGCCCCCTGGCCGTAGATCCCCACAACCACCGGGCCAGGGTTGTGGGGAAGAGGCCCTTGCCCTTTGAATTATTTTTCCCATCATGGGTGTGAGTGGGGCCCCATGTCAAGTTTTGCCTAAGGCCTCACAAAGCCTAGAGCCACCTCTGAGAAGAGATACTGAGAATCACACCCAGCATAGATAAGAAGACAAGTGCTGCTGCGCAGACTCCATACATACAGAATAGGACCAAATACTGAGAATGACACCCAGCATACGGGACAAGAGAAGTGCTACTGTGCTGAGTTCATACATACAGAATAGGAACAGATACAGTGAAACCTCTGATTGCGAGTAACGCAGCCAAGTATTTTTAATTTTTTTTTGCGTTGAGTATTGTCTCGCAAAACTAGCAGGATTCATTTCACAGCGGTGTGCAGTACCGCATTTGGCCAGAGGTGCGGGGGAGCCCAGCATAGCCGTTCGGAAATACTCAGAAATACTGCGTTCCCGAGCCTTTCCAAGGTTTTCTGAGTTCAGCCAGGCTGTCCCCGAGCCTTTCCGAGGTATTGCTTGCCATTGAAGTTTCCATTGACTTCTATGGGGAAACTCGCTTTGATATGTGAGTGTTTTGGATTACAAGCATTCTCCTGGAGCGGATTATGCTCGTAATCCAAGGTTCCACTGTACAGAGAATCATAGGTGTGTGCGCAGCCTTTGGCATTAGGATGTACACCCCAAAGCTCAAACACACTCTACCGATCACTCACGATGTTCATTCAGAAAGGGAAGGGGCCGGTAAATGGCATATTTACCGGCCCCTTCCACCACTCATCCTAAAACATCCACATCAACAACCGGTGGGAGAGGGGGGAGCCAGCAGTGCTGTGGGGGGAAGGAGGGGCAGCCAGGTCAGTAGGGGGAATCTGTTCTGCACAGGGTGATTAGGGTGTGCCTAATCGCCCTGTAGGAAGCAGTACTATACAAAGTCTATATGTAAATGTTGCCAGCAGTAAACGCACATGCAGTACAGAATTTAACACATATCGTCATATCAGGACTGTGCAAAATGCAGGTCATCTGGCAACTATGCGGAGCGTGGGGCTGCATGCCTTTTACACTTCAGTAAATCAGGCAGCCGGGCAGCTAGTATTTAAAAAAAAAGAGTCCTTTGCAGTCTCTAATAACATCAAATACCCACTATGCTCCCATGTGATCTTATTGATTTTATTTAGAGTTCTATTTGAGTTTTATTAACCACTTAAGACCCGGACCTTTAGGCAGCTAAAGGACCCGGCCAGTTTTTGCGATTCAACACTGCGTCGCTTTAACTGACAATTGCGCGGTCGTGCGATGTGGCTCCCAAACAAAATTGGCGTCCTTTTTTTCCCCACAAATAGAGCTTTCTTTTGGTGGTATTTGATCACCTCTGCGGTTTTTATTTTTTGCGATATAAACCAAAATTGAGCGACAATTTTGAAAAAAATTCAATATTTTTTACTTTTTTGCTATATAAATATCCCCCAAAATATATAAAAAAAACATTTTTTTTCCTCAGTTTAGGCCAATACGTATTCTTCTACATATTTTTGGTAAAAAAATCGCAATAAGCGTTTATCGATTTGGTTTGCGCAAAATTTATAGCGTTTACAAAATAGGGGATAGTTTTATTGCATTTTTATTCATTATTATTTTTTTACTACTAATGGCTGCGATCAGCGATTTTTTTCGTGACTGCGACATTATGGCGGACACTTCGGACAATTTTGACACATTTTTGGTACCATTGTCATTTTCACAGCAAAAAATGCATTGTTTACTGTGAAAATGACAATTGCAGTTTGGGAGTTAACCACAAGGGGGCGCTGAAGGGGTTAAGTGTGACCTCGTATGTGTTTCTAACTGTAGGGGGCGTGGCTGTAGGTGTGACGTCATTGATTGTGCTTCCCTATATCAGGGAACGCACGATCAATGACGGCGCCACAGTGAAGAACGGGGGAGGTTTGTTTACACACGGCTCTCCCCGTTCTTCTGCTCCGGGGACCGATCGCGGGACTCCAGCGGTGATAGGGTCCGCGGTTCCCACGGTCACGGAGCTTCGGACCAGGTCGTGTGCACGCACGCGCGACCCCACGGCTGGGCTTAAAGGGCCACGTACAGGTACGTGCCATTCTGCCGACGTATATCGGCGTGAAGGGGTCCTTAAGCGGTTAAATTGTGCAACTTTTAACAATAGGTCCACTTATGCCATTTTCTTTTCCTTCCCAACCCCCATTGTCAGAGCAGAACTCTATGCAGGCAGATTGTTTATCATCTGTGACACCAGGCGATGGTTGCGCTGCTCTGGGGACAACGGACAGCGGCAGGCTCTATACATATGTACTTACACTGGGGGGGAGGGGGAGGGGATTCTTTATTAGCAGCCCAGAGCCCGCTCACAGCTGAACACGGATACAGAAACTTTAAAAAGATCGAAAAATCTCTCTCTCTGCCTGCAGGTGGAAATTGTACACATAAATTCCTCGGGAAAATGGGTCATTTTTACCGGCAACATTTATTTTCTTCTTTTTTTACTTGCTTGCTAAAGCATGAAGAATGTTTTATGGCGTAATGACATCGGAGCCCGCAGGAACGCCGCGCGATGAAATGTTATCAAATAAGCCACTTACTTGATCGTTAGAGACCTAAAGTGTGATTCTTGCTGAGCGCCAGGATAAGCGTCGGATTTTGAATAGCAGGTTTCCAGTATTGCGTTTTATCAAAGTGTTCACAAAGTAAGACCCCCGTTCACACGGAAATGCGCACAGAAACATGCGATTTTACAAACATTTTTAAAAAAGCGTGAAAAGCAGCAAAAGGCAGAACGCACATTTGGGTGCAATTCAATCTTAATGGCACTCTAAACGTTTGAAAAAAGTGGGCCAGATTCAGAAAGATCAGCGGATCTTTCTGCTGGCGTAACGTATGTCATTTACGTTACGCCGCCGCAAGTTTTTCAGGCAAGTGCTTTATTCACAAAGCACTTGCCTGTAAAGTTGAGGCGGCGTAGAGTAAATCACCCGGCGGAATTCAAATTAGGCAGGTAGGGGGCGTGTATCATTTAAATGAAGCACGTCCCCGCTCCGAACGAACTGCGCATGCTCCGAACGAACTGCGCATGTGCCGGCCGCGATTGAATCCCAGTGCGCATGCTCCAAATGACGTCGGCAAAACGTCATGCTTTCGACGTTAACGTAAATTACGTCCAGCCGTATTCGCAAAGGACTTACGCAAACGACGTAAACATTTCAAATTTCGTTGCGGGAACGACGGCCATACTTAACATTAGCTGCGCCTCATATAGCAGGGTTAACTATACGCTGGAAAAAGCCGAACGCAAACTACGTAAACAAACGACCGGGCGGTCGTTTGTTTCTGAATCGACGTAAATACTAATTAGCATATTCCTTGCGTAAACAAACGGAAGCGCCACCTAGCGGCCAGCGTGAAATTGCAGCCTAAGATACGACGGTGTAAGACACTTACACCTGTCGGATCTTAGGGATATCTATGCGTAACTTGATTCTATGAACCAGGCGCATAGATACGACGGCGTATCAGGAGATACGCCTTCGTATCTCTTTTCTGAATCCGGCCCAGTGAGTTTTGGTATGTGCAAAAACAGGTTGAAAAATGCACAAAAATGCCGTGTTCAAAAGTGCGCCAAAGTTATCTCCAAAAAAGGGTAAAAGACCACATTTGTTATGCACAGGGCAGCCCATTCAGGGTGCAAAATTAACCACTAGGGGCCCGCGCTATAGCTGAATCACGGCCACAGCGCAGACCTGAAAATCCGGGAGGCCGTCAATAGACGTCCTCCCCTTTGCACGCGCAACGCGCCCCCCCTGCAGGGCGCGCTGTGATCACAGAGTCACTGAGACTCGGGTGATTACAGATCCGTGTAAGGGCCGGTCCCGGACCTTTACCACATGATCACCTGCCATTGCCACCTGCCAGTGCCCACAGTGCCACCTATCAATGCCCACGAGTGCCACCTAGTAATGCTGCCTATCAGTGTAACCTACCAGTGCCGATTAGTGCCCATTATTGCCACCCATTTGAGGGGGCAAAGTGGCTGTATTTGAGGGGGCAAACTGGCATCATTTGGGGCAAACTGTCTGCATTTGATGGGGCAAACTGTCTGCATTTGATGGGGCAAACTGTCTGCATTTGATGGGACAAACTGTCTGCATTTGATGGGGACAAACTGTCTGCATTTGATGGGGCAAACTGGCTGCATTTGATGGGGCAAACTGTCTGCATTTGATGGGGCAAACTGTCTGCATTTGATGGGACAAACTGTCTGCATTTGATGGGGACAAACTGTCTGCATTTGATGGGGCAAACTGGCTGCATTTGATGGGGCAAACTGGCTGCATTTGATGGGGCAAACTGGCTGCATTTGATGGGGCAAACTGGCTGCATTTGATGGGGGCAATCTGTCTGCACTATTCTTAGTAGGGGTTCCCTGAGACCAGAACATTATTCCAAGAGTTCCTCCCAGGGCTTTTTTTCAGGGGGAACTTGGTGGAACTCCGTTCCACCACCTTTGGTTTAGACCCTTGGGGGGGGCCTGCTCACCGCAATCACTTGTAAACACAGAAGTCCGGTTTCTGTGTTTAAAAGTGACAGCTCTGCACTCTGTGTGTAACCCCCTGAACTCTGCACTCTGTATGTAAAGCAATCCTGGTATTTAATGCCTCTATTTGATGTGATTTGGAGGGTGTGTGTAGAGGGTTTTGGGGGGCCATGGTTAAGTTCCAGCACCTATTGTTTGAGAAAAAAAGCCCCTCCATACGAAAAAGGTTGGGAATGGCTGGCATGGGAGGGATCTCATGGTACACATTGTAAATGAGATTTTCTAGGGAGAACATTTTCTACTAGAACTAGAGATAAGTGTAGAAATGATGGAGGACTGACTACAATGGCGTTGGTGAGGCTGCTATTGTGTCTTTATGGTACCGTCCGTCCTAATTAGCTCCGCACATGCTGCTTTTACATCTGTGTTTTCCAATTTTTCGGCAAAGCTCCACCATTGTTGTCCCGTGGATTGTCTGTGTGTCATTAACATATCATCATGCGTCAACAAATTAACCTCTTAATGGTTCCATTTGGCTGATCCAGTTCACAGCTGGTCGTGAATATCTCAGGGTTGATTTTTGACTTAAAAATACGGAGCTGTGAGAGCAGACGCCTCCTGATCTGAATTCCGCACCCTGCCTGCTTTCTCCTGAGACTCCTTCAGCTTGATTACCTTGTAATGAGGCCGAGGGAAACCCAGCTGCTGTCAGGGTGAGACAACTGCGAGAGAGCGCTCCATCTGCCCAGGGAATTAAAGATTTGGTGGAGAGACGGTGAGCTTTGTAAACAGAGACTGCTAAATGTGGGGGGTCCCTTCCCGCTGAAATTGCCAACATATGACACCGTCTGTTCCTCTTAAAGTCTTCTCGTAAATTTCCATTCTGGTGATGAAAAAATGGGATAAGAGCAAGAATTGGGCCACATGATGGTGTCAGCCCAATGGAGAGTTCTGTGCCGTCATAGATTGTACTTTTTTACATAGTTTTACAATCGATCAGGTCAGTTTTACAATCGATCAGGTCAGCCCAATACTAAATTTTTATTAACTTTTGAATTTTTTACATACCGTATTTATCGGCGTATAACGCACACTTTTTTGGTGGGTGCGCATTATACGCCGATCCTCGCTGTCTCAGAGCGCCGCCGACAAAGACCGAGCCGAGTGTACTGGGCACTCGGCTACGCCCGCAGCCACACAAGAGGAGCCGAGAGAAGCCGAACACACTGGAAATCCGGCTCTTCACAGCTCGACCGAGGCGTCAAACTCAAACACACAACGCTGCAACCTCCGGCAGACGGATGCCGGACAAGGCCGCCGATGGACGCAACGCCAGGCAAGACAGCAGACTATTAGTGGAACCTTGGATTACGAGCATAATCCAAGCATAATCCGTTCCAGGAGAATGCTCATAATCCAAAGCACTCGCATATCAAAGCGAGTTTCCCCATAGAAGTCAAAGGAAACGAAAATAATCTGTTCCGCATTGACTTCAATGGCTTGCAATACTGCATGTGGCCAGAGGTGGGGGGGGGGCGCTGGAGAGCCTCGGAAAGGCCCGGGGACAGCGCAGCAGTTTTTCAGAGTATTTCCAAGCGGCTCCGATCAGTTCCGGCGCCCCCCACCTCAGGCCAAATGCAGTACTGCACATCGCTGTGGCTTGAATCCTGCTCGTGTTGCGAGACAACACTCGCAAACCGAGCCAGGATTTTTTTTTTAAAACAGTGCTCGTATTGCGAAACGCTCGTCAACCGCATTACTCGCAATCCGAGTTTTCACTGTATACCGTATTTATCGGCGTATACCGCGCACTATTTTGCCCTGAAAATCAGGGCAAAATCGTGGGTGCGCGGTATACGCCGATACCCGCTTTCCCGCGCCGAGTTTGAATACTGCGCCGGCATATACCGAGCGCAGTACACTCATGTATCTTCGGGCAGTCTCGGCGCCTCTCGCGCTGACGTCCTGAGTGTACAGGACGTCAGCGCGAGAGTTGCCGAGCCTGCCCGACGATACACGAGTGTACTGCGCTCGGTATATGTCGGCGCAGTATTCAAACTCGGCGCGGGAAACGAGCGGGGAGGACGCCGCACCCGACGAAGAGGACACCCAAAGCCGCAGACGAACCCGACGAGGCCGCCGCGCAAGACACCAAAACTGTAAGTACAAAAAATCTTTTTTCCACAGGAATTCGGGCAACTTTAGGGGTGCTCGCTATACGCGGGAGCGCGCTATACCCTGATAAATACGGTATATCTTTCTCTGAGTGTTAGCTGCTTGCCTGGAGTTTGGCTGTAAACCAGACTGCAGATTGCAGAAGGATGATATCAAACTGTATCTAGCCACAACTAATCATATTGAACGCTTTATCTGAATTTAGCAACATATCGCTTTGTTACATCAGTGGTTTCCTCGCTGTCGTATTTATAATCGGGCGCTGCCACAAGCCGGTCTTGGCATCAGATAGAAGTGATCTGCATAATGTTGGGTCTCCGCCATTTCACAATTGTCATATTTGAGATAGACTAGCGGTAGCGTTCAGCAGCTCCATACATTGTACATAATGTACAATAGACAGTAATGATAAGAAGAGGGAAGTGCTGCCTGCATAGCATGACCTTCAGACACCAGAATAATACAAGTCTATGTAATGGCTTCTTCCACAATCCTTTGCCTTGCGTGGCACACAGGGTAAGTAAACACGGCCCATTCACCTTGTATACACAATAAGGGATGTTGTGGGGGGGCTTTGTGATCGTCCTCAGAGAATGAACACTGACAGCGGCATACGTTGCTTTTCAGTACAAAGATCCTGCCGTTTATTCGTTCTTCCCAGTGCGGGGCTTTCACTGATAATATAAAAATAAAGTACAGGCTAGATTCACGTAGGGGGACGCAAGTTTGTGCGGGCGTAGCGTAACCTTATTTACGCTACGCCTCCGCAACTTAGACGGGCAAGTGCAGTATTCACAAGGCACTTGGGGCCAGATTCACGCAGAAGTGCGGCGGCGTAACGTATCGTAGATACGTTACACCGCCGCAAGTTTTCATCGCAAGTGCCTGATTCACAAAGCACTTGCGAGAAAACTTCCGCTGGCGTAAGCCAGCGTAATTCAAAGGGGCGTGTGCCATTTAAATTAGGCGCGCTCCCGCGCCGGACCTACTGCGCATGCTCCCTTTTGAATTTCCCGCCGTGCTTTGTGCAAAGTGACGTCATTTTTTCGAACGGCGACGTGCATAGCGTACTTCCGTATTCCCGGACGTCTTACGCAAGAAGGAAAAATTTTCAAATTTCGACGCGGGAACGACGGCCATACTTTATACAGCACATGCGTGTGCTGTGTAAAGTTAGGGCACCAAAAACGACGACTAACTTTGCGACGGGAAACTAGACTAGCAGCGGCGTAGCGAACGTGAAAAACCGTCGTGGATCGCCGTAACTCCTAATTTGCATACCCGACGCTGGTTTACGACGCAAACTCCCCCCAGCGGCGGTATTGCATCCTAAGATCCGATAGTGTAAAACAATTACACCTGTCGGATCTTAGGGCTAACTATGCGTAACTGATTCTATGAATTAGTCGCATAGTTAAGAAGACCCTAAAACAGAGATACGACGGCGTATCGGGAGATACGCCGTCGTATCTCTTTAGTGAATCTGGGCCACACTTCGTAAGTTGCGGCGGCGTAGCGTAAATCTACCGGCGTAAGCGCGCCAAATTCAAATTGTCAAGAGGTGGGCGTGTTTTATGTAAATAAAACATGACCCCACGTAAATGACGTTTCTCACGAAGTGCTCATGCTCCTAATCACGTCGCAAATAGTCAATGCTTTCGACGTGACCGTAAATTTACGCAAATCCCTATTCGCGAACGACTTACGCAAACGACGTAAAATTTTCAAAATTCGACGCGGGAACGACGTCCATACTTAACATTGGCTATGCCTCATATAGCAGGAGTAACCTTACGCCGGAAAAAGCCTTACGCAAACGCCGTAAAAAAAATCTGCCGGGCGCACGTACGTTTCTGAATCGGCGTATCCAGCTCATTTGCATATTCTATGCTGAAATCGACGGCAGCGCCACCTAGCGGCCAGCGTAAATATTCACCTAAGATACGACGGCGTAAGAAACTTACGCCAGTCGGATCTTAGCCTAATTTCGGCGTATCTTGCTTTCTGAATACAGAAAGAAGATACGCCGGCGCAGATTTGAATGTACGCGGCGTATCAATAGATACGCCGGCGTAAATTCTTTCTGAATCTAGCCCAATGTGTCCAAATGTTTCCGATCCCTGACCTTACAGAGTCTCTAAACTTAAGAACGAAAAATGGAATCTATTGCAGCTTACCAGTCTTCGGTGGTTGTGATTGCATGAGTTTTCTTTTTCAGGATTTTCTCATTTATTTTCACCTGATCATCCTGAAAATAACACGATTCCTGCCCCAGGGTGACAACACTCAATCACTGTATATGTGGAGGAGCAGGGATGTCTCCCTAGTACAGAAAATGTGTTAAGCCGGCCATAGATGGAATGAATCTCAGCAGCTTCAGGAGGGATCGGCTGAGATTCGATTAGGGTTGCCACCTGTCCAGGATTCACCCGGCCAGTCCGGGTTTTAAATCGTGTGTCCGGTTTCAGGCAAACTGAAACCCGAACACATTATTCAGACTGGGCTGTGGCTCCCCAAGTAACCAAGATAAAGGTGATGGACTGGCCAAGCATGTCTCCAGACCTAAACCCCATTGATAGAGTGACCAGACATCCCCAGTTTCAGGGGACAGTCCCCTGATTTCCACTGTCCCCGGACCAAGTCTGTCCCTGGTTTTGTCCCCGGATTGGATTTAATAGGGGGCAGGCGCAATTTCAAAGACAATCAGTGCAGAATTAAAATAAAAAAATTAGAATTACACCCCCCGCTCCGCTGTGCCTACTAGCATAGGGGGGTTGTATTTTTCCCATTATCTGTGCCCCTTTCTGATGATCATGTGCTGGTCGGTGCGGAGGGAATATTTCTTCAGTTTTGGGGCACATGCCCATTCAGCTTTGCTTGCATGTTCTTCCGCCTTGGCTCAAATCCTGGCCAGCCGCCTGCCTATCTCCTTGCCTTCCCTGGTGGAGTGATCTTCCTCCGCTCCCCACCCAGTAGTAGCCGGGGCCCGAAGAGTAAGACTTGAGAGCCTGCGAGGCGGGCGGCGACGGGCAGAGAGTCGCTGATTGTTGCCATTACAATTAAAAAAAAAAAATATGTCCCTGGATTTCATTTTAAAAATCTGGTCACCTTACTATTGAGCATCTGTAGGGCATCCTTAAACAGAAGGTGGAGGAGCGCAACATCCACCAGCTCTGTGATGTCATCATGGGGGAGGGGAAGAGGACTCCAGTGGCAACCTGTGAAGCTCTGGTGAACTCCATGCCCAAGAGGGTTAAAGGGGCTGTAAAGGTACAATTTTTTTCCCCCTAAATAGCTTACTTTACCTTAGTGCAGTCCTCCTTCACTTACCTCATCCTTCCATTTTGCTTTTAAATGTCTTATTTCTTCTGAGAAATCCTCACTTCCTGTTCTCCTGTTTTTTTTTATTTTTATTTCATAGCAAATTATTACATTGTGTATATAAATTATTGTGTTTTTTTCTGGTGGGTTTCAGATATTTTGGATGTAATTATAAGTTGTCCATGCTGTATGTTTTTTGATCCCTTTTTTCTTTTTCTTTCAATATGTTTTCAGTGTTTATTTCTGGGTAAACGTGAAGTCCAAGGTCCTGACGAAGCAGGGGGTTATCGTGAAACACGTCAACTTTCAGATGGTGATCTCATTGGACCCTTATATAGCCAGTGTCCTGCCAATTATTGCTACAATTCCCATCATGCCTAGTCATGTCTGTGAATGTCGGTGTGTTACAATGCCTCATGGGATGTGTAGTTCTACAACAGCTGGAGGGCTATACTTTGAGGATGCCTGTTTTAAGGTTTCTTACATATTTTAATATTGTCATAATAAAACTGTATGTTATTTTACATATATATTCGTTATTTCAAATTTTCTATCTTTGGAGATATATGTAGTAAAGTCCCAAGCATAACACAAAGTGTAACAGGCAGTGAAGCTATTGTAGCACAGGGCTGCCTAGGGATAGTTTCCACAAAAGCCACTAGGTGGCAGCAGAATACAGAATGATAGTCTATAGAGAACCAAGTATAAGAAAAAAAATCACTAGTAATGAGCAGCACAATACAGAATAGTATGTAACAAGCATAATTCAAATTGTGTAAGATTTACTAAAACTGGTGCACACAGAATCTGGTTCAGCTGTGCACAGTAACCAACCCGCTTCTAACTTCAGCTTGTTCCTTTAAAGTGGAAGTCCATGCAAAAACTAAAATCCCTGCCTCTATAGGCACCACAGATCTAACACTAACCCTGTAAAGAAAAAATGAGTACACATACCTTTTTGGAAGTCGATCTGACCCACTCCGACCGGATCCCACGCTGAGCTGTCAGCCGCGGGCTTCACTGTAGAGGCGGGTGCAGAGGAGATGGGCGACAACGGAAGCCCCCATAGTAACTCTATGGGGAGGGCCGGATTTGCTCTCCCTGCCGCCCCAAGGCCAGGTCCCGCAATGCACCTCCTCCCCGCCAACCGAACTACCCCCCCCCCCCCCCAATCAACGGAGAATGGCAACCGGATGGCAGGGGCGGCACGGTTAGTTCACATTTTTTTTCTTTTTTTTTACTTTTTTATCACTTTTTTTCTTTTTATTTATTTGTACTGTAGCTTGTCGCTTACTTTTTTTTTATTTTTGTATAATTTTCTTATTATTTTTCTTATTGTTTACTTTTTAATTACTTTTTTATTTTATTAATTTAAATATTATTTCTTATTATTTATTTATTTTTTTATCAATTTTTTTTCACTTAACTTTTTTGCTATCACTCAGGAGAAAACAATTCCCTGTGTGATAGCAATTGGAGGTGACATGTTCTCTTTATTGACCCTGTCACCTCCAAAACAGGAGTCCTAGCACTGTGCTAGAACTCCTGTCACAGCTGAGATAGGAAGAGCACAGCTCTCCCCTCTCACTGTGTACATCGGCAGCAGGGACAGGAGACAGACTCGGTGGCTGGGGGGAGGACGGAGTCCCGAAGGCAGAGGCAGCAGAGAGAGGTATGTGGGGTGGGGGAAGAGGGGAGGATGGGCGGGAGCACACATTTTACAACTGATTTTGGCGACATCGCCGCAATCACTTGTTAACGAGCGAGTAGATTTCCCCCATAACTTACTGCCCCTAACTGTATCTTCCAGGCGTCGGGGGACTCCATGTCACTGCCGCCCCTTTGCGCCCTGCCGCCCCAAGGCCTGGCCTCAGTGGCCTTGTGGGAAATCCGGGCCTGTCTATGGGTGACGTCACTTCCTATTCATTTCACAGCCGTTGTCGGCCGTGTCCTCTGCAGAGCTTCCGCCACTTGAGATCAGTTCGGAGCAGGTCAGCTCAGCTTCCAAATAGGTATGTATACTATTTTTTTCTTTACAGGGATAGAGAGGTTAGTGTTAGAATGCTGGTGTCTATAGATGCAGGGATTTCAGTTTTTGCATGGACTTCCACTTTAAGCTTTGACAAAAAAAAATAGAAGCTGATTGGTTACTATGCACAGCTGCACCAGATTCCATGCAACAGTTTTAGTAAACCCCCCCCCCCCCCCCATTATTACAAGCAGTGAAGCTACTGTATCACAGTGGTGCCTAGGGGTAGTTCCCATAAAGGCCACTATGTGGCAGCACAATCCAGAATAACAGTAATCTAAAACAGGGGTGGGCAATCATTTTTACCAAGGGGCAACATGAGAACTTGGGACTGTTGTGGAGGGCCAAACGTAATCCTGCTCAATATTACTGTTGGGCCTGCAAGGGAAGATCGGTAAGTATGTAAACATATAGAAAATAAACACCTGGTGCTAAGAATATTAGGTACAACTGCCCAGGAAATGGGTCTCATTCAGACAGGCTGTGATACAATACCGGCAACTGAGACGCGGTTTTTAGCTTGGGGGGGGGGGGGGGTTGACAAGTAGCACCACTTGTCAAACTCACCCATTGAGTTCAGTGAGGAAGATGACAGTCTCAGAGAGGAATGCTGATGTTGAAGGCATCATGGGCAAGGTAGGGACCGCTTAAGGGCCGGATGTGGCCCTGGGGCCACAATTTGCCCAGGTCTATTCTAAGAGAACCATATATAGTAAGAAATCACTAGTTTTACTGCCTGGAAACTTGAGAACGTCAATGGCATCCAAAAAGCGTCAGATTTCAGTGTTTTCGATGTGATTACTTTCTTGAATAAAATGTATTAATATTTTTTATAATTATTTATAGTTATTTCTTATATTATAATTTATGATTTCGTGTTTCAAACTTTATCATACCCGGGAGGTCTACTAGACTCTTGTTTGGACAGATTTAAGTGAGTTATTCCCAAGAATTACAGGCCTACAATATAAAAAACGCCAAAATTCTTTGCAAAACAATTGTACCGCTTTGACATTCAAAAATCAGACATATTCAGACTGCCAGGGAGCTTAAAGGAGTTGTAAAGGAAAACAGTTTTTTTACTGAAATGACTGTTTACAGCAGTGGTTCTCAACCTGGGGGTCGGGACCCCCTCGGGGGTCGAATAAAGATTTGCCAGGGGTCACCGAATCTTGGGCTGTTCCTGAAGCACGCACTGCTCTCCCAGCCTTTTTTGTGGCCACCCAGCTGGGCTGTTCCTGGAGCCCATGGCTGTCCACTCAGCCTCATCGCAGGCGCCCATTCAGTTGATGGCATGGCCGCGGGGCAGAGACTAGAGGTCAGCTGACTGGTGAGGAATGTGAAGTGGGAGGGGCTGGAGGAGACCCTATCTCCTGATTTCGCATAGGTGTCACCACAAAGCCAAAGACACAGTGAGTACCTGTGATTATAGTTGCTATTAAAAGGACTCAGGAAGCGGTACATGTCCGTGGGTTAGGGGCGCAAATTACTTGTCTTGCCTTAGGTGCCGACAACCCACCCTACGAAAATGATTTTACTCTTAAGGGTCCCCATAACTTGGGAAGTTTTATCAAGGGGTCATGGCACTAGAAGGTTGAGAACCACTGGTTTTCAGGGTATAGAGACATAATAGTTAACTGATTCCTTTTAAAAATGATTCAAAATAGATAAAAATCAAATCAATCATATAATGTACCTGTAGTTTCTAGTTTCGTTTTTGCATGTTGTTTCCTGCTTCTGTGCTGTACAGAGCCACAGAGCCAATACAGGGCAGTGATGGTTTGGAAAATGAAACTGATTGGTGCTGAGGGGTTTTAGACACACAGTAATCACACCTCCTTGATTAGTGACCACAGAGAGAAAGCTCCCAGTACTGTGGTTATCAGGAAACAGACAACCAGGAAGTGTGGAGATCAGAGAAGAATTACCAAAACTTGAGAGCAAAAATGAACATGAGGACATGAAAACAGCACTGCATTAAAGGTAAAGGAAGCTATTAAGATAAAAATTTGTTTTCCTTTACAAACCCTTTAAAGTGGAGTTCCACCCAAAAATTGAACTACCGCTTTTCGGAAACCCAACGCCCCCCCCCCCCTCCGGTGTCACATTTGGCACCTTTCAGGGGGAGGGGGGTACAGATACCTGTATAAGATAGGTATTTACACCCACTTCGGTAAATGCACTACTGCAGCAGTCACGCCTCTACCCGCACGCCCCGCTGTCTTCTGGTAAACACACGTTCCCGGGAGAGAACCAGGGACCAGTGACCGCGCGCCGCGCTACTCGTGCATGTACAGTAGGGAACCGGGCAGGGAAGCCGCACCGCTTCTCTTCCCGATTCCCTCACCGAGGATGGCGGCGGGTGCTTATGAGGGACGAGCGATTGCTCAGCCTTCGGCTGCCGACAGCATGCTGGACAGGTAAGTGTCCATATTTTAAAAGTCAGCAGCTGCAGTGTTTGTTACATCTGTTTGACAAGTGCAAAAAAAGTACCTGATTATCCAGCTGGAAATCTTATGATCTGATAACTTCTATACTCTTAAAGGAGTTGTAAAGGAAAAAAAAATTTGCCTAAAATTAATGTCTGCAAGGTAGACAGACAGAATAGTGTAATGATTCTGTTACAAAACGAGTAAATACCTATTAAATTCCTTCATCTATATCACCTCCGGCATTCTAGTTTCTGTTCTCTCATTCACTTCCTGGTTTGCGGCGCTCGTTCATGTAAGAACTACATTTCCCAGTATGAATTGTGGCACGCCCAGTAATTCACACCTACTTGAAGTCTCTAACACGTAGAGAGCATCCAGCCGCACAGATGTAGTTCCCAGGAGGGGGCGAGCACGTCACTGACCACCGCAGTAAGCCCCCATTCACATCTAGGCGTTTTTACGCCTGTAGCGCTACGCCGCTGCCGCCAGAGTCCTGGAAACACATGTCCCTCTATGGAGATGGTTCACATCTCCACGCCGGACGCCTGACGCCTGCCGCCTGAAAAAAGGTCCCGGACCTTTTTTTCAGGCGTCTTTCGGCGTTCGGCTAGGAGATGGGAAGCATCTCCATAGAGGGGGTCAATCTGGGGCACATCTAGGCGGACAATACTGGCGTTTTGTCGCCGCAAATCGCGGTACAAAACGCCGCTATTTGTACCGCGATTTGCGGCGACAAAACGCAGCGATTTCGTCCGCCTAGATGTGAATGGAGCCTTAAGCTTCCCTTCACGGTGGTCAGTAACAATCAGACAAGCAGGAAGTGAACAGAACAGAGAAGAAATAGAGCAACTTCTGAGCAAAAACGAACAATGAGGAAGTGAAAAGAGGAATGTCTGCAGGTAAAGGATGCTTATTATGAAAAAAATCTATTTCCTTTACAACGCCTTTAAGCCTCGTACACATGCTCGGTTTTCTCGGCAAGAACCAGCAAGAAAACTGCTGGCAGAGCTTTCATGCCGAGTAAACCGAGCGTGTGTACGAGGCTTTGAGGTTTCTCGTCAAGAAAACTGCCCAGAATCTAGACGAGAAAAATAGAGAACAGCCCTGTACACACGGCCCAGAATCTTGTCAGGAAAAAAACGTTTTTCCTGACGAGATTCCTGGCAAGATTCTCTTGTCGGCCGAGTGTACAGACACTCCATTCAAAAGAAGCGCCGTTCTTTTGAATGGTACGAACGCGGTGACGTCATCGACTTGGAAGCCACCGCTCATGCGTCAAAGTAATTTCGAGCATGCGCAGGTTTCCACTGCGACAGGTAAGTATACAGACGCTCGGGTTTCTCGGCAGGAAAACACTGCCGAGAATCATGACGAGGAAAATAGAGTACATCCCCCCCTCTGTGCTCTCGGCAGCTGCTGGTGAGAGGGGAGGGAAACTGGCAGCGCTGCAGAGGAAAGGGGCACACAGGTGGGCCTGGACAGCAGATGGAAGGGGCCCCTCTTTTGAACCGATGGGGCCCAGTACAGGAGGGCTGTCTGTCAGGGCCGGCCTTAGGTGTTCAGGCGCCCTGTGCAAGCTAATCCTGTGGCGCCCCCCCCCCCCATCTTCACCCCTCGCCCCCAAGACATTGTGCTGCCTGGTACCAAGAATGAAATGCTGCCCCCCCCCCCCAAAAAAAAATCACGCCCACCAAAATGCCCCAACATCCAGACAGAGGCTGCGAATACGATGGTGTCCCCTTACAGTGGCCTCCTCCTCTGTCCACCATCAGGGCAGCTCTGACCTGTGGAGAGGTGAAAGGGGCACAGGAGGAGGACACAGCATACTGAGCATGCGCATGCACCGCCCGGCCGAGCGCATATGAGCTTTCCCGAGCCCGGCCGGCTTTGGAATGGTGCATGCGCAGTTGCATGGTCGGCTCGCGGCCATCTTTTTATGGACACCCTGATTCACGGATGGTTGGCAACACTGGCGGCAATTTGCATGTAACTGACTGCGACTCACATTCTGCGAGCTGTGATGGCCGCACGGCGCCCCTGTTGCCCATGGCGCCCTGTGCGGCCGCACAGCTCGCACACCCCAAAGGCCGGCCCTGCTGTCTGTACTGCCTTATCAGCAGCCCTGCCCAGTGGGGGGAGGGGGGTTCCTCCATCTTCCTCACTTGTGTGAATAGGGCAATCCATTTGTTTATATTTTTACCTTGTGCAGCCTGCTGGCCGATTGGAAAAAAATAGACCCATCTATGGCCAGATTAAAAACCGGTAATCTGCAATGCTATGAATTATAATTTCCAGAACTACAGGACTTGTCATTCCTTAATAAATAGGAAGACTTTCATGCGCAAAGTGGAGCAGAATAAATCGGACAGCATTTCCCGCCTTTGATAAATATTCTCCAGCTATAGACACCCACATAGTTAAACCACCTACATGCCACCGGCCCCCTCAGGTACCAGCAACCCTTTCCACATAACCAATGGCAAACCTAACACACCTATTTGTTGCGATTTGTCTCGGTGCTTTTGTGACCGCGGCGCCTAATCTGTCACGCGCCTTACAATATGGAAGACTGTGGAATCAATTTGGACACTCCGTCAGGCATTCCGCTCCTCGCCGTGTACATTGTGCTACTGACAAAATTTGATATGCAAACCGTGTCAGAAATTATCTTCCCTCTAGCCGCGAATAGATTTTTTTTTTTTTTTGTAGCTGGCGCATTTCGAAACACAAAAGGACAGCTCTGTCCCAAATTCCTCCATCCAGCCTGCCTGCCGTTTCCCTTCATCTCGCCGTCACTTTTTCTATTTCTATATCGCGAGCTCCGTTTCCACAGCGACCAAAGCGAAGCGTTTAACAAGCCACCCTCTCAATTTCTGTTACGGAAAAGAAAAAAAAAATAATAAAGGAAGACATGAAAAGAATAATAATAAAAAATAAAATAATGAAAAAAGTCGATGTGTGGATGACCTGGATCCCAGCGTATGATTTCATACACACCGCCTGTCAATCTCCCAGCCTCTCCCTGTCATGTGTGCCAGCAAGGTGACGTCATCCAGAACCCCCAGCAGCCCGCGATGCTTGGCACGGCCCGGGGGGGGGGGGCGCACACCGAGGGGCTCTCCGCACAACGCTCGTCCGCCTACTTAAAGGGTTAATGAGAGGGAACCTTCGCACAGCTCCAGGCTTGGTGACAGTGTGACAATACATAGACACAACACCCTGCCAGCGTCTCCAGAGTTGTGGCTGATTGACAGTATACACTCCAGCAGCTGAATACGCTGCCAGCGCTGTCACAGTGTCACAGAACCTGCTACACACAACTCCCCCCCCCCCCTCCCCCCAACATCCTGGGCTCCGCTATGGGGACAGATGGTATTCTTACATCTCCTCCTCCCTATGTGGGGACTAATACGTTGTATGGGGGTGGGTGGAATGAGCCCCCCCTTCCAAACACAGACATCCTGTTTAATCATGAATCAAAATTTAAGGGAGGTTTGCCCAGACCTAGAGAGAAGGGGACAGACCTGGATGGATGACAGGAGGAGAGATACAAACATAAAAATGTACAAATCCCATCGAGGGTACAAATGGAGCGCAACAGCGCGCTCATACTTCGCTTCCGCTATGTACACAATACAATAGATGTGATAGAGGGACACCAATTAGGATTCCTCTCACACCACACACACAAATATACAGGTATATATATATTTATATATATATATATATATATATATATATATAATACTGTGTGTATATATGTCTATATATATCTGTGTGTGTGTATATATATATATATATATATATTTACATATATATTATACTGTGTATATATGTCTATATATATCTGTGTGTATATATATATATATATATATATATAGATATTTATATATATTTACATATATATATATATTATACTGTGTATGGGGCACATCCACAAAGCGAGTACGCCGGCGTATCTACTGATACGCCGGCGTATCTACTGATACGCCGGCGTACTTTCAAATTTCCCGCGTCGCATCTTTGTTTTGAATCCTCAAAACAAGATACGACGGCATCTGGGTTCGATCCGACAGGCGTACGTCTTCGTACGCCTTCGGATCTAAGATGCAATTCTTCGGCGTCCGCTGGGTGGCGTTCCCGTCGTAATCCGCGTCGAGTATGCAAATTAGCTATTTCCGACGATCCACGAACGTACGAGCGCCCGTCGCATTCTTTTACGTCGTCTTTTTCCGGCGTATAGTTAAAGCTGCTGTTTCGTGGCGTACTCAATGTTAAGTATGGCCGTCGTTCCCGCGTATAATTTAAAAAAAAATATTTCGTTTGCGTAAGTCGTCCGTGAATCCGGGCTGGACGTAATTTACGTCCACGTCAAAACAATGACGTCCTTGCGACGACATTTAGCGCAATGCGCGGCGGGAAATTTAGGGACAGCGCATGCGAAGTTCGTTCGGCGCGGGGATGCGCTTCATTTAAATGAAACACGCCCCCTACTCGCCGATTTGAATCAGGCGCCGTTACGCCGCAAGAGATACACTACGCCGCCGTAACTTACGGCGCAAATTCTTTCAGGATTCAAACCAAAAAAATAAGTTACGGCGGCGTAGCGTATCTGAGATACGCTGCGCCGGTGCAGATCTTTGTGGATCTGCCCCTGTGTGTGTATATATATATATATATATATGTATATATAGATATATACATATACAGGCATACCTCACTTTTAAGTACACAATGGGACCAGAGCATGTATGTAAAACGAAAATGTACCTAAAATGAAGCAATACCTTTTTTCACTTGCCAATGCATGTACTGCATTACAATAGTCATTTACAGGAATAACTGATTACCTAGGCAAGCTGGCTGACCCCAAATTCAGATAAACTGGGAGCAGTGCCATGTCAAGCTGATAATGATTACCCATAGACGCCAATGTTAAAAAACGGGAGCAGTGCCATGTCAAGCTGACCAAGATTTTCCATAGACGCCAATGTTAAAAAACGGAAGCAGTGCCATGTCAAGCTGACCAAGATTTTCCATAGACGCCAATGTTAAAAAACGGAAGCAGTGCCATGTCAAGCTGACCAAGATTTTCCATAGACGCCAATGTGTCCATACTCGTGAGTGTACGTAAAGTGGGGGTATGATGTAAAGCGGGGTATGCCTGTGTATATAGTAATCTACCAGGATGCTGCAGACTAATACATTTGTGCAGCTTTATGAGCTAAATGTGTAAATTGCGTTATATCGAAAAGTTGCCTTTTTTTTATCTGAATTTGTTGATCTTGATATACAGGTATATGCTGTATACAATGTATAAAGAATTCAATTATTTATATCTTTCATAGATTCATAAATATTATATATATTAGGGATGGGAGTTTACATTTTATTAAACAAATTCTATTTGTTTTATATTTAATATATTATATAAAAAATAATAATTTTTATATAAAAAATAATATATATATACAGTAAAACCTTGGTTTGCAAGCATAATTTGTTCCAGAAACATGCTTGTAATCCAAAGCACTTGTATAAAAGAGAAGAGAGGCACCTCTAAGGCCTCGTACACACAATAGGATAGCCAGAGGACAACGGTCTGAAGGACCGTTGTCATAGGTTACCGATGAAGCTGACTGATGGTCCGTCGTGCCTACACACCATAGGTTAAATAACCGATCGTGTCAGAACGCGCTGACGTTAAACACAACGACGGTAAACATTTTTTTTCCCTAAATAGCTTCCTTTACCTTGGTGCAGTCCTCCTTCACTTACCTCATCCTTCCATTTTGCTTTTAAATGTCCTTATTTCTTCTGAGAAAACCTCACTTCCTGTTCTTCTGTCTGTAACTCCACACAGTAATGCAAGGCTTTCTCCCTGGTGTGGAGTGTCGTGCTCGCCCCCGCCCTTGGACTACAGGAGAGTCAGGACGCTCTCTACGTTGCAGATAGAGAAAAGAGCTGTGTGTTAGTGGGCGTCCTGACACTCCTGTAGTCCCAGGGAGGGGGCGAGCACGACACTCCACACCAGGGAGAAAGCCTTGCATTCCTGTGTGGAGTTACAGACAGAAGAACAAGAAGTGAGGATTTCTCAGAAGAAATAAGAACATTTAAAAGCAAAATGGAAGGATGAGGTAAGTGAAGGAGGACTGCACTAAGGTAAAGGAAGCTATTTAGGGAAACATTTTTGTTACCTTTACAACCTCTTTAACCACTTCCCTACCGAGTCATTGTAAAACGACATCGGCGGGAACCTTTCCTCCTTCAGAGTGGACGTCATATGACGTCCTTGCATTCCCGGTCGCTAGGGGGCGTGCAAGCGCCATCGGCAGCGCGCGCCCCCGCCGCATTGCTCGGGAACCGGTGCGCGTGCCCGGCGGCCGCGATGACCGCCGGGCACCCGCGATTGCCCGCAATCACAGCAGGACCATGGATCTGTGTGTGTAAACACAGATCCATGTCCTGTCAGCGTTGAGGAGACAGATGTGTGTTCCCAGTACAGAGGAACACACATCGATCTCCTCCCCTTGTGAGTCCCCTCCCCCCTACAGTTAGAACACACTTTAGGGAACATTTTAACCCCTTCAGCGCCCCCTAGTGTTAGCCCCTTCCCTGCCAGTCACATTTACACAGTAATCAGTGCAGTTTTATAGCACTAATCGCTGTGTAAATGTAATTGGTCCCAAAAATGTGTCAAAAGTGTCCGATATGTCCACCGCAATGTCACGGTCACAATAAAAATCGCAGATCGTCGCCATTACTAGTAAAAAAAATAAAAATGTCATAATTCTATTCCCTATTTTGTAGACGCTAGAACTTTTGCGCAAACCGATCAATTACGCTTATTGTGATTTTTTTACCAAAAATATGTAGAAGAATACGCATCGGTCTAAACTGAGGGAAAAAAATATTTTTTTTAAAAAAAAATTATGATATTTATTAAATCAAAAAGTAAAAGATATTGGGCCAGATTCTCGTAGAAGAGCGTATCTTTGTTCCGGCGTAGCGTATCCTATTTACGCTACGCCTCCGCAACTAAGACGGGCAAGTACTATATTCTCAAAGCACTTGCTCCGTAAGTTGCGGCGGCGTAGCGTAAATAGGCCGGCGTAAACCCGCCTAATTCAAATGTGGAACAGGGGGGCGTGTTTTATGTAAATGTTATGTGACCCGACGTGATTGACGTTTTTAACGAACGGCGCATGCGCCGTCCGTGTACATATCCCATTGTGCATTGCTCCAAATACGCCACAAGGACGTATTGGTATCGACATGAACGTAAATTACGTCCAGCCCCATTCACGGACGACTCACGCAAATGACGTAAAATATTCAAAATTCGATGCGGGAACAACGTCCATACTTAACATTGGTACACCGCATGTACGCCTCATATAGCAGGGGTAAGTTTACGCCGGGAAAAGCCTAACGTAAACGGCGTATCTGTACTGCGTCGGCCGGGTGTACGTTGAATTTGCGTATCTTGCTGATTTACATATTTCTAGGTGTAAATCGGCGTACACGCCCCTAGCGGCCAGCGTAAATATGCAGTTAAGATCCGACGACGTAAGAGACTTACGCCGGTCGGATCTAATACAAATCTATGCGTAACTGATTCTATGAATTAGGCGCATAGATACGACGGCTCAGACTCAGAGATACGACGGCGTATCTGGAGATACGCCATCGTATCTCCTTTGAGAATCTGGGCCCATGTGTTTTTTTCAAAATTGTCGCTTTTCTTTTGTTTATAGCGCAAAAAATAAAAACCGCAGAGGTGATCAAATACCACCAAAATAAAGCTCTATTTGTGGGAAAAAAAGGATGTCAATTTTGTTTGGGAGCCATGTCGCGCGACCGCGCAATTGTCATTCAAAGTGCGACAGCGCTGAAAACTAAACATTGGTCTGGGCAGGAAGGGGGTGAAAATGCCCGGTATGGAAGTGGTTAATGAGACTCCTGGGTCACCTTCTCCTATAAACCTATAGTGTCAGAGCCTCTCTCTGTCACAATATATATATAGGTAGATTCACACACAATAGCCTAAACTTGCGGGTCGGCGTAGCTTAGCGTGTTTAGGCTACGCCGCCGTAAGTTAGCTAGGCAAGTACATGATTCTCAATGTACTTGCCTGCTATGTTACGGCGGCGTAGCCTAAAGCGGGCGGGCGTAAGGGCGCCGAATTTAAATGTGTGTTAGGGGGCGTGTTTTATGCTAATTGTGCTTGACCTTACGTTTTTTATGTTTTTTTTTTAACTGCGCATGCGCCGGGGCCTACATTTCCCAGTGTGCATTGCGGCTAAGTACGCTGTACGGGCCTATTGATTTCGACGTAAACGACGTAAATCGCTATTCGTGGACGACTTGCGCAAACAACGTAAAAATTTCGAATCTCGAAGCGGGAACGGCGGCCATACTTTAACATTGCTATTCTATCTAATAGATGGAATAACTTTAGGCCTGATAATGGCTTACGGAAACGGCGTAAATGTACTGCGGCGGCCGGGCGTACGTTCGTGAATCGGCGTATCTCTTAATTTACATATTCTACGCCGACCGCAATGGAAGCACCACCTAGCGGCCATCCAAAATATTGCAATCTAAGATAGGACGGCGCAAGCCGTTGTATCTAAGATATGTTTAAGCCTATCTCTGTTTGAGCATACGCTTAAACATAAGTCGGCGTAGATTCTGAGTTAGGTCGGCTTATCTACTGATAAGCCGGCCTAACTCTTTGTGAATCTACCTAATAGTAATCTGCAGATTAAAAACTTTTTAAACGCAGTTTTATTAAACAAGCTAAACATGTCATTTGCATTTCATCGAAAAGTCACCTTTTGTTGATCTGAATTTGTTCTTCTGGACATATAAATACTGTATAAAATATATTAAGAATTGTATTCATTTTATATTTAATATTTTATATATTAAAAGCACTCCATCCTTTATATATTTAATATATTACATATAACAGGGATGAGAATTTACTTTGTATTAAATAAAAAGCAAATCCCATTCTTTTTCTATGTAATATACAGATAGTAATCTGCCAGGTTGCTGCACCTTAATTCTCTCGCTCGGCTTTAATAAACGAGCCAATTGTGTAAATTGCATTTTATTGAAAAGTCGGCTTTTGTTGATCTGAAATATAAAGTAAATTTGGTTGCTATGGATAAGACGACCCCCGTTGTGAAAAATATTGTATTACTATAACTATACATGAATACTTCTTGATGATATTTGTTATACAGGTATTAATGCATTTTGATTATTTTGCACTCATTTATTTGTGTTTTGGTGAGACCGGCTCCAGTGACATCTATTTAATAGGGAATTCGCTTTCATCGGTGATGTGCACAGAGCTGTGATGGATACCTATCAGATATACTCTCATGCAACATTCACATGGGCGACCAGAGGCACATACACAATGGGCCAGATTCACGTAGGGCGTCCTAACTTTGCGGTGGCGTAGCGTATCGTGTTTACATTACGCCGACGTAAGTTAGCGAGGCAAGTACATGATTCACAAAGTACTTGCCTGCTAAGTTACGGCGGCGTAGCGTAAATCGGGCGGGCGTAATGGCGCCTAATTCAAATTTAGCTGAGGGGGCGTGTTTTATGTTAATGGGGCTTGACCTGACGTGATTGAAGTTTTTTTGGAATGGCGCATGCGCCGTCCGCCTACATATCCCAGTGTGCATTGCGGCAACGTACGCCGCGCGGGCCTATTGGTTTCGACGTGGACGTAAATGACGTAAATCCCTATTCACGGTGACAGGGATTGGTGTCAGTAGGACAGGGATTGGTGTCAGTAGGGCAGTGGGAGGTGTCAGTAGGCCAGGGATTGGTGTCAGTAGGACAGGGATTGGTGTCAGTAGGGCAGTGGGTAGTGTCAGTAGGGCAGGGATTGGTGTCAGTAGGCCAGGGATTGGTGTCAGTAGGACAGGGATTGGTGTCAGTAGGGCAGTGGGTAGTGTCAGTAGGACAGGGATTGGTGTCAGTAGGGCAGTGGGTAGTGTCAGTAGGACAGGGATTGGTGTCAGTAGGACAGGGATTGGTGTCAGTAGGGCAGTGGGTAGTGTCAGTAGGGCAGGGATTGGTGTCAGTAGGACAGGGATTGGTGTCAGTAGGGCAGTGGGAGGTGTCAGTAGGCCAGGGATTGGTGTCAGTAGGACAGGGATTGGTGTCAGTAGGGCAGTGGGTAGTGTCAGTAGGGCAGGGATTGGTGTCAGTAGGCCAGGGATTGGTGTCAGTAGGACAGGGATTGGTGTCAGTAGGGCAGTGGGTAGTGTCAGTAGGGCAGGGATTGGTGTCAGTAGGCCAGGGATTGGTGTCAGTAGGGCAGGGATTGGTGTCAGTAGGGCAGTGGGTAGTGTCAGTAGGACAGGGATTGGTGTCAGTAGGGCAGTGGGTAGTGTCAGTAGGACAGGGATTGGTGTCAGTAGGGCAGTGGATGGTGTCAGTAGTTTTTATTTTTATTATTTTTTACAATCTTATTTTTTTACAATTTTTATAGGAGCCCTGTTAGGGGGCTTTGGTGAAATATCAGGTGTTTAAACACAGGGAATCTGCACCACACAGGGTGATTAGGGTGTGCCCAGGCACACGCCTATGCCCACACTGTTAGGGATATTGAGATATCCGTCAGATCCTGCACTGTTAGGGATACAGGTCTCAAGTCATTGGCTCCCTCTGCTGTCAATCACAGCCAGTGAGAAGGGAGCGGGGCAGGACCGAGCCATGCTTTGTGTGTCCCATGTGACTCAGGAGCGAGCACGCATGAGTGCCCCCATAGCAGGCAGCTTTCTCCTGGGGCACTCGGCAAGGGGGAGGGGCCAGAATTGCCTGCGGGGAACCTGAGTTTACTACCACTTTAAAGAAAGAAAATCAAGCATTTACAACCAATTTTTTATTGTAAAAAATATTGTTTTTTTATTGTTTTTTATTTCCTAGGCTAAGAGTGAGTCAGATAATGATGTAAAGATGACCATACATTATATTATCCAGGTACACAGAGATGCTGCAGATCTTCCATTGTTCTATGAAAGAAGACATGCGACACTATTGTGACTCTATGAAAACCTCCTCAGTGTGTCTTCCTTCATAGAACAATCTCCTTCCAGTGAAATGTTACAATTTATTTCCATTCCTGAGCTCGGGGGACAAAATTTCCACACTGACACATTGTATACTTGCACCTTTCTGTCCCGTGCAGAGAACCGCTCATTGTTATTTTGTACTTTCCTGAAATATTGGCTACCTATACCCATGGTGCCCATCCTACCTATACCCATGGTGCCCATCCTACCTATACCCATGGTGCCCATCCTATGGCTATTTAGTGTATTTTGGCTTTTTTTGTGCAGCCTTTGGGGCCCCTGTAAGTTAAAGGGTCACTAAAGGAAAAAATTTTTTTTGCTGAAATGACTGTTTACAGGGCATAGAGACATAATAGTTAACTGATTCCTTTTAAAAATTATTAAAAATTGATAAAAAAAACAATCATATAATGTGCCTGCAGTGTAGTTTCGTTTTTGCTGTTGTTTGCTGGTTCTCTGATGTACAGAGAGCCACTAGAGGGCAGTCAGCCAATAGAGATCAGTGATACTTTGTCTAAAACTCCTCAGCACCAATCCAGTTTCGTTTTACACACAATAATCACATTAGTGACCACCGTGAGAAATCTCCCAGTACTGTGGTTATCAGGAAACAGGCAACCAGGAAGTGTCCAGAACAGAGAGGATTTACAGCAACATGAAAGCAAAAACGAACAATGAGGACATGAAACCAGGACTGCAGCAAGGTAAAGGAAGCTATTTAGCTAAAACAAAAAATTCCTTTAGTGACCCTTTAACACTAATCTGTGTTTCCATATAATCCTGTTTATAAAATATATAATATGTATCCAATCTATGAATGTCTCTTGAGACATGTCTCTGATTTCCAAAAACTCCAATAGCATGTCCACAGTCTCTGACCATCGCTGGTTCCATGTCCACAGTCTCTGACCATCTCTGGTACCATGTCCACAGTCTCTGACCATCTCTGGTTCCATGTCCACAGTCTCTGACCATCTCTGGTTCCATGTCCACAGTCTCTGACTATCTCTGGTTCCATGTCCACAGTCTCCGACCATCGCTGGTACCATGTCCACAGTCTCTGACCATCGCTGGTACCATGTCCACAGTCTCTGACCATCTCTGGTTCCATGTCCACAGTCTCTGACCATCGCTGGTACCATGTTCACAGTCTCTGACCATCTCTGGTTCCATGTCCACAGTCTCTGACTATCTCCGGTTCCATGTCCACAGTCTCTGACCATCGCTGGTACCATGTTCACAGTCTCTGACCATCTCTGGTTCCATGTCCACAGTCTCTGACTATCTCAGGTACCATGTCCACAGTCTCTGACCATCTCCGGTTCCATGTCCACAGTCTCTGACCATCTCTGGTTCCATGTCCACAGTCTCTGACCATCTCTGGTTCCATGTCCACAGTCTCTGACCATCTCTGGTTCCATGTCCACAGTCTCTGACTATCTCTGGTTCCATGTCCACAGTCTCTGACCATCTCTGGTTCCATGTCCACAGTCTCTGGCCATCTCTGGTTCCATGTCCACAGTCTCTGACTATCTCTGGTTCCATGTCCACAGTCTCTGACCATCTCCGGTTCCATGTCCACAGTCTCTGACCATCTCTGGTACCATGTCCACAATCTCTGACCATCTCTGGTTCCATGTCCACAGTCTCTGACCATCTCTGGTTCCATGGCCACAGTCTCTGACCATCTCTGGTTCCATGTCCACAGTCTCTGACCATCTCTGGTTCCATGTCCACAGTCTCTGACCATCTCCGGTTCCGTATCCTCGATCTCTGATCATCTCTTGTACCATGTCCACAGTCTCTGACCATCTCTGGTTCCATGTCTCACAGTCTCTGATCATCTCTTGTACCATGTCCACAGTCTCTGACCATCTCTGGTTCCATGTCCCACAGTCTCTGATCATCTCTTGTACCATGTCCACAGTCTCTGATCATCTCTTGTACCATGTCCCACAGTCTCTGATCATCTCTTGTACCATGTCCACAGTCTCTGATCATCTCTTGTACCATGTCCACAGTCTCTGACCATCTCTGGTTCCATGTCCCACAGTCTCTGACCATCTCTGGTACCATGTCCACAGTCTCTGACCATCTCTGGTTCCATGTCCACAGTCTCTGATCATCTTTAGTACCATGTCCACAGTCTCTGATCATCTTTAGTACCATGTCCACAGTCTCTGATCAGATTTCTATCATGCCTATAGCCTTGAAGGGACGGACAGGTGTCGGTGTATGACGGACGGACAGGTGTCGGTGTATGACGGACGGACAGGTGTCGGTGTATGACGGACGGACAGGTGTCGGTGTATGATGGACGGACAGGTGTCGGTGTATGACGGACGGACAGGTGTCGGCGTATGATGGACGGACAGGTGTCGGCGTATGATGGACGGACAGGTGTCGGCGTATGACGGACGGACAGGTGTCGGCGTATGATGGACGGACAGGTGTCGGCGTATGACGGACGGACAGGTGTCGGCGTATGACGGACAGGTGTCGGCGTATGACGGACGGACAGGTGTCGGCGTATGACGGACGGACAGGTGTCGGCGTATAACGGGCGAACAGGTGTCGGCGTATGACGGGCGGACAGGTGTCGGCGTATGACGGACGGACAGGTGTCGGCGTATGACGGGCGGACAGGTGTCGGCGTATGACGGACGGACAGGTGTCGGTGTATGATGGGATGGTTGATGTGTTGAGTGTACAGTATAGTGACAGGTGTATAGATAAACCATGTGTCGGGTGTATCATGGATTAGCCATGTACCGGGTGTATGGACTATCCATGTGTCGGGTGTATAGATGATCCATGTGTCGGGTGTATAGATGATCCATGTGTCGGGTGTATAGATGATCCATGTGTCGGGTGTATAGATGATCCATGTACCGGGTGTATAGATTATCCATGTACCGGGTGTCGGGTGTATGGACTATCCATGTGTCGGGTGTATAGATGATCCATGTGTCGGGTGTATGGACTATCCATGTGTCGGGTGTATGGACTATCCATGTACCGGGTGTCGGGTGTATGGCTCATCCATGTGTCGGGTGTATGGACTATCCATGTGTCGGGTGTATAGATGATCCATGTGTCGGGTGTATAGATGATCCATGTGTCGGGTGTATGGACTATCCATGTGTCGGGTGTATGGACTATCCATGTCCCGGGTGTATAGATTATCCATGTACCGGGTGTATGGACTATCCATGTGTCGGGTGTATGGACTATCCATGTGTCGGGTGTCGGGTGTATAGATGATCCATGTGTCGGGTGTATGGACTATCCATGTGTCGGGTGTATGGACTATCCATGTACCGGGTGTCGGGTGTATAGATGATCCATGTGTCGGGTGTATGGACTATCCATGTACCGGGTGTCGGGTGTATGGCTCATCCATGTGTCGGGGCTCCAGGCTCCTCCCCTCCCCCTCCTCCTCTCCATCCTCAGTGCTCGGAGATCTGCGGGCTGAGGCTGAGGCCGGTGCCCGGGGTGTGATCCCCTTTCCTCTCCGGTGTGATGAGGCTGCTGGCCGGTGCCGGTCTGTGCCTCGCCCTGGCCGCCCTCGCCTTGCTGGCGGTGGCCCTGAGCACCGATCACTGGTATGAGACGGACGCCCGGAGACACCGGGACCGGTGCAGGAAGCCTGGGGGGAAGAGGAACGATCCGGGATACATGTACACCCCGGGCCAGCACCTCCCCCTCCGAGGGGAGAAATCACGGACCGCCCGCGGAGGAGAGCCGCTGTCCAGAGGAGTCCGCCTGATCTCCAGGGTGGGGGAGGTGTCACACCGGGAATACCGGTACCGGGAGCTCCCCTCCCCCCGCCCCTACCTGGCCATGGACAGTCACTGCACCCGCCGCTTCAACTCAACCGTGTCCGGCCTCTGGAGAAGATGTCACCGGGAGGGCTTCGACAAGGACACCGAGGAGCTCATCCTGAAAGGTGGGGGTCCCTATCCGAGAATAGGGGGGGTCACTTATACTACATACCGGAGAATAGGGGGGTCACCTATAATATATACCTGGATGATAGGCGGGTCACCTATACTACATACCGGAGAATAGGGGGACACCTATAATATATACCTGGATGATAACCGGGTCACCTAAAGAACATACTGGAGAATATGGGGGGTTACCTATAGTACATACTGGAGAATATGGGGTTGGGTCACCTATATAGTACATACTGTAGAATAAGGGGGACACCTATAGTACATACTGGAGAATAGGGGGTCACCTATAATATATACCTGGATGATAGCCGGGTCACCTATAGTACATAATGGAGAATATGGGGGGTCACCTATAGTACATAATGGAGAATATGGGGGCTCACCTATAGTACATACTGGAGAATATGGGGGGGTCACCTATAGTACATACTGGAGAATAGGGGACACCTATAATATATACCTGGATGATAGCCGGGTCACCTATAGTACATAATGGAGAATATGGGGGGTCACCTATAGTACATAATGGAGAATATGGGGGGTCACCTATAGTACATAATGGAGAATAGGGGGGTCACCTATAGTACATACTGGAGAATAGGGGGGTCACCTATAGTACATACTGGAGAATAGGGGGTCACCTATAGTACATACTGGAGAATAAGGGGGGTCACCTATAATACATACTGGAGAATAGGGGGGGGACACCTATCGTACATACTGTTGAATAGGGGGGGGGGGGTCACCTATAGTACATACCGGAGAATAGGGAGGTCACCTATAGTACATACTGTTGAATAGGGGGGGGGTCACCTATAGTACATACTGAAGAATAGGGGGACACCTATAGTACATACTGTAGAATAAGGGGGGTCACCTATAGTACATACTGGAGAATGGGCGGTCACCTATATAGTACATTCTGGAGAATAGGGGGGGTCACCTATATAGTACATACCAGAGAATATGGGGTCACTCATATAGTACATATTGGAGAATAGGGGGGTCACTCATATAGTACATACTGGAGAATAGGGGGGGTCACTCATATAGTACATATTGGAGAATAGGGGGGTCACTCATATAGTACATACTGGAGAATAGGGGCACCACCTATGGTACATACCAAGAAACAGCGGGGAACTGACTGAGTACATACCAGAGAATAGGGTGGACCACCTATAGTGCATACCAGAAAATACTGTATACATACTGGAGAATGCATCCCTATAAAGGTGGGGTCTCAGTATATATCATGGGGGGGCCATCTAAAGTACATATCGAAGAATGTGTCCATACAGTAGGGGGGACCACCTAAAGGAACATATGGAAAAATGTGATCATACAATGGGGATACCACTATCTATAATGCATGCTAATATTTAATGTTTTCTGTGGTTAGAAAGTGGTAGTTCATATTGGTATTTGTTTATTGGCATATTTAGTCCAGCTGTGTGGCATGCCAGCTTTCTTTATTTGTGGGCTTAGGTGGTCCAGCTACAGTGCATACTGCCTTATGGTGTCTTTAGGGAAATAGGGGTCCACCTATAGTGCACATTGATCTGTAATCTCGTTAGAGAATGTGTGGTGCACCTATAAATACTTCATGTTGACCAATATCTTTTGGGATACCCCAGGTTTTGGGTATAGAGGGCCCATCCTGATCCTCTCAATACTTTCTATATCTTGTAGTGGTAGAGGAACCACCTTCACACTACTTTATATTTGCAGTAAAAGAGGGGCCACCTTCATAGTATCTTCTATTATATCATCTAGTGGTAGAAGAAACCCCTCCACCTTACTTTCTATTATATCTTCTAGTGGTAGAGGAATCTCCTCCACCGTACTTTCTATTATATCTTCTAGTGGTAGAGGAATCGCCTCCACCATACTTTATATTATATCTTCTAGTTGTAGAGGAATCACCTCCACCATACTTTCTATTATATCTTCTAGTTGTAGAGGAATCTCCTCCACCTTACTTTCTATTATATCTTCTAGTTGTAGAGGAATCACCCCCACCATACTTTCTATTATATCTTCTAGTGGTAGAGAAATCACCTCCACCATACTTTCTATTATATCTTCTAGTGGTAGAGAAATCACCAACACCATACTTTCTATTATATCTTCTAGTTGTAGAGGAATCACCTCCACCATACTTTCTATTTTATCTTCTAGTTGTAGAGGAATCGCCTCCACCATACTTTCTATTATATCTTCTAGTTGTAGAGGAATATCCTTCACCATACTTTCTATTATATCTTCTAGTGGTAAAGGAATCGCCGCCACCATACTTTCTATTATATCTTCTAGTGGAGGAGAAGCCACCTTCACGGTACTTTTTGGTCTATATTCTAATGGTAGAGGAGCCATGTATGGTGCATCCTGGAATAGGTTGCCTTCTAGGAAAGTGAGTGAGTAACTTGTATAGCGCAACAAATGCGAACTTAATGGCCTCAAGGCGCTGGCTTCCATAGTCGTACCGGTCTTTTCAGAAGAGGTGGGTCTTTAGTTTTTTCCTAAAGGCCCAATGGTTTTCCTCCAAGCGGATGGTAGTGGGTAGAGCATTCCAGAGCCATGGTCCTTGGACCGAAAATCTGCGTTCTCCCTTTGATTTGTATCGGGACTTAGGAATTTGGAGAAGGTTTTGGTTGGTTGACCGGAGCACGCGCTTGGTGACGTAAGGTTTTATTTTCTCGCTTAAGTATTGGGGAGCCTTCCCCTGTATACATTTGTGGGTGAGGCAGAGTGTCTCGAATGTCACCCGGTCCTGTACGGGCAGCCAGTGGAGGGACCTCAAGGCCCGGGAAGACTGATTCCCATGGCTTTTTACCTGTTACCAGTCTGGCTGCCGTGTTCTGGACGACTTGTAGGCGTGAAATCTGGTATTTCGGTAGTCCTAAGTAGAGGGAGTTTGCGTAGTCAAGTCGTGAGTTGGGGTCCACTGGTGCAATGTTTTGTCTACTGTGCATAGTAAGACCATTCATGCTGTTTGCATTGGGATATGTCATCTTTGTTGGCTGAGGAGGACCATTCAAACGCATATCATAGGGCACAGGTATATGCATATTATCGCTAAGTTGAGTAGGCTGTGCTATAAATGTTTAGATAATTGAGTAATCTTTCTTTTATAGGGTATCCACTTTGACAAATTATTGGAATGTAGTCGGCTGGCCCTGGGATAGGTACCTATACAGTATGTACTTGGTTAAACAGGGTGCTATATAGGAGGTCTGTGTATAATGGGATATAAAGTCTAGTGAAAGGGGTTTAATTGGTATGTTGGTATGTATACTTTGTATATCAGGGCTGTAGGTGTGTGTGTGTGTGATTCTATCTATCTCTATCTATCTATCTATCTATCTATCTATCTCACATCCGTATATGCTGTATAACACATTTCCTGCATTATAGAAATGAGGACCACCTATATAATGCATATAGGATTACACAGTGCCCTTGATAAGGAAGGTCCACCTGGAATATGTCTGCTGGAATGTATATTCTAGGGTGTATAGTGCTCAATTATACAACCTACTGCTATGTGGAGTCTTGGTATAGAATATCCTCCTCTACACCGCATACTGTGATATGAGAGACTGCTATAGATCCACCTGAATAATGAATGCTGAGATTTAGAGACACACCAGCACCGGGACACTTGGACTTGTAGTCCTGCTTCCCAACAGCGTGTCTTTGACTATCTGGCTAGGTCACAGTGATGGTTTTAGAATGATCTGTAGTGTATCTGGGGCAATATAAATGCTAATGGTCTTCTATAAAGATGTCTTGTAGGGCATGGTCGGTGCTTCACGAGATTGTCCTTGGGCTGTTGCACCTTTTTTTGAAATGAATGAGAATGTCACGTTCAATCTGGGACATGAAGAGCCTGTGTCTAATACACGGTATATGTGTGGAGTAATAACGGAGATGATGAATAGGTAGGTGGGAATGGTTCACAACATTGGGGTATATGAGGCTGAACACTGTCAATATAGCAGGGGAGGAGACATCTTCAGGCTTTTAGTGTGTGTGTGTGTGTGTGTGTGTGTCTAATGTGTGCACGTCTGTTAATGGGGGAATTCATGTTTATGTGCTCTGCAAGGCAGGCCGGATGTATTCGGGTCTTACTAGATGATCATTAGACACTATATGTTTTAGTGTGGTCTTCAGAGATGGGAAGCTCCATCTTTTAAGGGTTTTGTTTGCCTTCCTCTGGATCAGCTGTGGGTTGTGTTCTTTATATGGTGAGTTTCCATTTATTTATGTATCCAATTAGTTTGTTTTGCAAAACATAAAACCATAAAAATATAAACCTAAATAAGAAATAGCAAAGTAATAATAAGACACAAACAAACATAAAACAATAAAACAAAATAATTTGGTTTACATATCCGATAAAGTACTAGCTTATTTAAAGCGGAGGTCCGCCTAAAAAAAAAAGACCTAACTGGTCCCTGCTGTGTTCTGCGACCTGTGTGTTTCCCAGAATACAGCGTGGGGGGGCGTGACCCCTGCGGGAGTCTATTCCCGGAAGTGGGTGCAAATGCCTGTATTATACTGGTATCTGCACCCCCTGAAAGGTGCCAAATGTGATGGAGGGGGTTCCAAAAAGCGGAGGTTCCATTTTTGTGTAGACCTCCGCATTAATTCCACCCCTTCTCCATAAGCCTCCGTTCACACCTGAGTGATCCAAACTGTGGGCAGCATCGCCGCGATTCTGCCCACTATTCGAAATCATGGCAAATTGTTGGATGCCATTACTTCTAAATGGCACCCCAATCGTGGCGTAATTTTTGTCACGCGATAAATCGCACTGTAATAACGACTAATCGCACCACTCAGAAAAGGAGCAGTAACAGCATTGCGCCGCGATTCTGCCTGCAATAGCTTGTTACCTGTATAGAAGGCACCTGGGAGCCAGAAATCTTGCTGATTGGTGATCAAATACTTATTTCACTCATTAAAATCATATAATATATATTATGCGTTTTTCTGGATATTTTTGTTCTGTTTCTCATTGTTTAAAATCTACCATTAAAATTAATGACTGATCATTTCTTTGTCAGTGGTGCAAACGTACAAAATCAGCAAGTGATCAAATACTTTTTTCCCTCACTATATTAAAGGGGAAGTAAACCCTGATGGGTTTTACTTCCACTTTTGTTTCCCTGCAAAGGTCAAGCATAATAGTCTAGTAGGCGATGCATAGTATCCCATAATGTGTCACTTGCCTGAAACCGAAGCCTGTGATGTCCCTGATTTCCTCGCCTCCATGAAGCGCCCATCTTTCACCCTCTTCCTTCCGGATAATGCGGCTTCGGCGGTGTGATTGGCTGGAGCCGCCAGTCACGGCACGATCTCCAATAGAAACGGCCCAATTGCCATTTCTACAGTGTGCCTGCGCCGTTGTTTATGGTGCATGTGCCGTAGACATTGGCGCCTGTCTCTTTTGCAAATCTCTCCTAAACCGTAGAGGTTTAGGAGATATTTATTGCACCTACGAGTATACCTTAAAATGGAGGTTCACCCTAAAAACATGTATTTAACATTCCATTCAGCATAATTCCAACATTTACACTATGCCGTTTTTTTTTTTTCTGTACTCTTACTGTTTTCCACCCGGGTTCTCGCTCCCGCGGGAGTAGGCATTCCTATGCAGAGGCTAGATGATTGATGCCTTGTGAAAAACGTCTCCCCGGCGCATAAGGCACGTCACCAGTTTTCCGAAAGTAGCCGGCTCTATACGGCGCCTGCACAGTCGGCTCTACACGGCAGGCGCCGTATAGAGCCGACTAGCAGTTCGGCTACTTTCGGAAAACTGGTGACGCACCTTATGCGCCAGGGGGAAGTTTTTCACAAGGTGTCAATCATCTAGCCTCTGCATAGGAACACCTACTTTCGCGGGAGTGAGAACCCGGAAACCGGGTGGAAAATAACAATAAGACGGTATGTACGGCAAAAACGGCATTGTGTAAATGTTGGAATTATGCTGAATGGAATGTTAAATACGTGTTTTTAGGGTGAACCTCCGCTTTAATCGAGGCTTACCTGTAGGTAAAAGTGGTTGTAAAGGGTTTACTACCACTTTAATGTGTGCTTTAGAAATTTTTAGGGCTTTTTCACACTTGCTTTGGTCTCTGAAGAACGATGCATGTGCAGAGAGCATGTGAACCAAAGGCCTTCTCATCGCCTGCTTTAACCTCCACACTAACGCGTCGCGTGCAGGTGGCCTTATTCACTTAAATGGGTCACACTTTTTGCAAGCATAGCGTCACAGAGCAACATGGGGTATAATTCCTGCCACAGCATGTGCACACTCATCTACTGCCTCTGGAATGCCTCATAAAAATGCCCCTCAACCACTCATGTGAACTAACCCCCTAATTTCAATATAGTTAGTTCATTGCACCTATGCAACTTGGGAACATGTGCAATATTGCATGCATTCAGTGCTGATCCTGACCTCCTTGGGGCCCTAAGCAAAATGACATGGCACATTAAAAATGAGAAGCGGGGGGCGCTGAGGACAGTGACATTTCACGTTAAAGAAAGTTGAGAAGCGGGGGGAGGGGGTGTTCTGCTGTCGGAAAGACATCTAAGGCCTCGTACACACGGACGGACTGTCCGATGAAAACCGTCCGCCGGACCGTTTTCATCGGACATGTCCGCTGCCGGATTTTGGTCTGATGGTTGTACACACCATCAAACCAAAATCCCCGTGGACAGGATATGCGGTGACGTGGCCGCGACCCTGGAAGGTCAATGCTTTCACGCATGCGTCGAATCACTTTGACGCATGCGAGGGCTTTCGGCCGAGCGGACATGTCCGGTAAGTCGTACAGACGACCGAACATGTCCGACGGACAGGCTTCCAGCGGACATGTTTCTTAGCATGCTAAGAAACATTTGTCCGCTGGAAACCTGTCCGGTCCGCCGGAAAATTGTCCGGTCGGACGTACAGACGACCGAACATGTCCGCTGAAACTGGTCTGCGGACCAGTTTCAGCAGACATGTTCGGTAGTGTGTACGAGGCCTTACATTAAATTGAGAAGCAGGGGGTGCTGACTTCTTACCTCTTCTCCCATGCAGTCAGCGAGTTGAGAAGCGGGTTGAGGGGGCGAAAATGACTTCTCACCAGGCAGGGCCTCTAGTAATTTGGGGGGCCCTTTGCAGCTTTGCGGGGCCCTAAGCGGCTTGCATAGTGAGCCTATAGGGCGGATCGGCCCTGCATGCATTCACTCAGAGCATGAATGACACGCTGTGTCCTGGCGGGCGCTTTTCAGTGCCCTTAATTCTTAATAGCACCTCATATGTGAGTGAGCAACTTGTATAGCGCTACAAATGCGTACTAAATCGCCTCGTATGGACCAGCAATACATGTGTGCTACATCACAGCATAGTAACTTATTGCCATGCAATGTGATTAAAAATAAAAACAAATGGGCACACTTTTGTGCAATTGTTGCAAATAGGGCAAATCACTAAAAACAAACGAGTTGCACCAAAGCGCCCACGCATAGTCACACCCGCATAGGTGGGAACGGAGCCGTGACACGATTCTGCCGACGTGTCAGGTGGGATAGGAATTTAGAGCGTTGATGAATTATTATTTGATATAGGTCAATTTTTATTAAAGATATTGAATGTTAACGCAGAAAATATCACATTATTCAAGAATACAGAATATTGTTTTTTGCTGTGCTAGTTGTGCATGTTCTTGACCTACGTGGTCCTGCTATTCGTCCAAGAATTCCAGTCTTTATAACACAGAACTGCACATCCTTCCATGATATCTTTTATCGTTTTAAATAATGGAACAAGGTTTTTTATTAAAAAAAAAAAAAAGTCAATAGATGGGGTCTTTTCCAGAATATTTTGCCTTAAGGTTTGCGTCTCTTAGGAGAAAGGCTGTGTGCTTTTCCAGATTTAGGTCATTCTTTTATAACAAAGGCTCAAACCACATGTGAATATTCGGAGTGTATAACAGGCCAAACAACTGTTATACTCACCCACCCCCCCCCCCATACAGACAGACACACGAGCGCACGCAATCCACAATCCACCCCCAGCTTCATCATCCACTTAGAAATACATTGAAAACAACCGGAAAGCCGCACTCCGTGAGATCTCACTGACATACTGAGATGGTGACATCCATTTCTCAGCCCCCTAATGAGGTGATATTTTCGGAGGTGGTCAGAGAGTGAAACAGACAAGAAGGGAAGGGGAATATACAGTCTGTTTGTGTATAAGGGATTCAGTCCCCATGTATTCTATTAAAAATGATTGTTTAATAATGAAATCAGAGCTTAGTACTCCAAAATTGCATATTTCCTACGATTTGTTTCCTATGGATGTGAGAGGGAGGAGAGTAATATCAGGTATGAGCAATGATTCTCCTTCCTGCTACAGAGGAACTACCATCTCCAGCATGATGGTGGGGGGCGTGCTGGCATTTCTTGTTCATACTATGTATGTATGTGTGTATGTATGTATGTATGTACTTTGTGCATTGGGCTAACACAGCAAAGAATGTTGGATGATCGACTATGGGACTTTCACTGCAATGAAATCCGTTGACAATCGTTGTATGGGGAAAAGTGATGTCCAATTTTAATTAGAGGGCTGGACAAGAAAATGTTCCAGTTTGTTTTAGAACACAGGTGGCAAGCGCAAGGCACGCGGGCCGAATACGGCCCGCCAGGCCTTGTCATGTGGCCCAAACAGCAGCCTCTGGCCACTCCCTTTTGTTTTGTTTTTCTCACTGCTTCATTTTTCTCTGCCAGGTATACCCAGGCAACAAGGGAAAACATCCTCCTCCTCAGTCCCACGAGCGGCGTGGCTTTGTATTAGCGCATGCGTGGCCGGTCCCCATAAGAACAAGAGTAAACATCTCCCCCTTCCGCTCTGTCTCCACCCCCGCCTCCGCTCTGTCTCCACCCCCGCCTCCGCTCTGTCTCCACCCCCGCCTCCGCTCTGTCTCCACCCCCGCCTCCGCTCTGTCTCCACCCCCGCCTCCGCTCTGTCTCCACCCCCGCCTCCGCTCTGTCTCCACCCCCGCCTCCGCTCTGTCTCCACCCCCGCCTCCGCTCTGTCTCCACCCCCGCCTCCGCTCTGTCTCCACCCCCGCCTCCGCTCTGTCTCCACCCCCGCCTCCGCTCTGTCTCCACCCCCGCCTCCGCTCTGTCTCCACCCCCGCCTCCGCTCTGTCTCCACCCCCGCCTCCGCTTCGACGCTGCTCTCACCTCCTCCCTCCAGCGACGCCCTTTTTTTTGTGAGCAGCCCAGCATAGTGGCAGAGATTGCTGACAGCTCCAGGTACGAATGTATGAGAGAGTACAGATGTGAGGAAACTTTTTTGGGGGGGGGGTGCTGTGGAGGTGGGGGGATGGGAGGAGAGTCATGGGTGCAGAGGTCAGAACCCAGGAGGAGGGGTGGAAATGAGATGTTGCACACTGTATAGTACACTCCTGACCCTGGCACTCTGTACGTAGCGCAATCCTGACCCCCGGCACTCTGTACGTAGCGCAATCCTGACCCCCGGCACTCTGTACGTAGCGCAATCCTGACCCCCGGCACTCTGTACGTAGCGCAATCCTGACCCCCGGCACTCTGTACGTAGCGCAATCCTGACCCCCGGCACTCTGTACGTAGCGCAATCCTGACCCCCGGCACTCTGTACGTAGCGCAATCCTGACCCCCGGCACTCTGTACGTAGCGCAATCCTGACCCCCGGCACTCTGTACGTAGCGCAATCCTGCCCCCTGCACTCTGTACATAGCGCAATGATAATAAAGATTAGATACATAGTTCTACAGATACAACCGGCCCTTTCAGGGAAACCATACTGCTGATGTGGCCCCCCGATGAATTTGAGTTTGACACCCCTGTTTTAGAATGTACCTGCAGACAGGTCCTGCTTTGTTCAGCAGCTGTCTGTGGTGCTGAATATGAACTGTCCATTGCTGTCCGTGGTGCTGAACCTGAATAATACACTACCCATTGCTGTCCGTGGTGCTGAACCTAATTAAAGCGGAGGTTCACCCAAAAATCAACTTTCTGCCATTAGATCCAGCATACTGCTGACATCTGCAGTATGCTGTTTTTTTTTGTACTTATCGTTTTATCAGGCGTTGTTATCCGGCTCCGAGTGGGGGATAGGCGTTCCTAAGCCAAGCGGATTTGATTGATGGGCTGCTAAAGCGCGTCACGCTTTCCGAAAATACCCGAGGTGACACTCGGGTGTTTACGGCGCCTGCGCCTGCCGTGTAGAGCTGACTGCGCAGGCGCCGTAAACACTCGAGTGTCACTTTGGGTATTTTCGGAAGGCGTGATGCGCTTTAGCAGCCCGTCAATCAACTCCGCTTGGCTTAGGAACGCCTATACCCGGAAGGAATCCCCGCTCGGAGCCGGATAACAACGGCTGATAAAACGATAAGTAAAAAAAAAAAAACGGCATACTGCAGATGTCAGCAGTATGCTGGATCTAATAGCAGAAAGTTGATTTTTGGGTGAACCCCCGCTTTAATACACTACCTATTGCTGTCTGTGGTGCTGAACCTGAATAATGCACTACCCATAGATGTCCGTGGCGCTGAACCTGAATAATACACTACCCATTGCTGTCCGTGGCGCTGAACCTGAATAATACACTACCTATTGCTGTCTGTGGTGCTGAACCTGAATAATGCACTACCCATTGCTGTCCGTGGCGCTGAACCTGAATAATACACTACCCATTGCTGTCCGTCGTGCTGAACCTGAATAATACACTACCTATTGCTGTCCGTGGCGCTGAACCTGAATAATACACTACCCATTGCTGTCCGTCGTGCTGAACCTGAATAATACACTACCCATTGCTGTCCGTGGCGCTGAACCTGAATAATACACTACCCATTGATGTCCGTGGCGCTGAACCTGAATAATACACTACCCATTGATGTCCGTGGCGCTGAACCTGAATAATACACTACCCATTGCTGTCCGTGGCGCTGAACCTGAATAATACACTACCCATTGCTGTCCGTGGCGCTGAACCTGAATAATACACTACCCATTGCTGTCCGTCGTGCTGAACCTGAATAATACACTACCTATTGCTGTCTGTGGTGCTGAACCTGAATAATGCACTACCCATAGATGTCCGTGGCGCTGAACCTGAATAATACACTACCCATTGATGTCCGTGGCGCTGAACCTGAATAATACACTACCCATTGATGTCCGTGGCGCTGAACCTGAATAATACACTACCAATAGATGTCCGTGGTGCTGAACCTGAATAATACACTACCCATTGATGTCCGTGGCGCTGAACCTGAATAATACACTACCAATAGATGTCCGTGGTGCTGAACCTGAATAATACACTACCCATTGCTGTCCGTGGTGCTGAACCTGAATAATGCACTACCCATAGATGTCTGTTGTGCATAAAACCTCATACACACGATCGGATTTCCATCGGACAAATCTGTGGAATTTTGTGTGGAGGGTGTCCGAACTTGTTCTGCATACAGAAGGCAGAACTTTTTCAGCCAACATACACATCTACACGGTTTTTCTGCTCTTTAGCCCCACCCTTTGGGCAACTTCTGCTAATGTTGTCTTATGGTTAGCATTGGTTCGGAAAATGTGTGTTTTGTACTGTGGATTTTAGTCCGATGGGCTTGTGTACACACGATCGAATAATCCGACAGCACACATTTGTTGTCGGAAAATTTGAGAGCATGGCTATTCCACATTTGTTGTCAGAAATTCCGACAACAATTGTCCGATAGAGCGTACAGACGGTCGGATTATCCGTCAAAAACCTGCCATCACACAATTGTTGTCGGAAAATCAGATTCTTGTCTTTGGCATTGAACATGAACTATGCACTGCCCATAGCTGTCCATTGTCCTAACATGAACATTGCCCATAGTTTTTCATGGTCTTGAACTATATGCAGTGCACATAGCCACCCACAGTTCTGAATACAAATGGTTCTTCACATTTCAAATATGTTGTGTAATGATGTCAGTGGAGCTGAATATGAACATTAAGTAGTCCACAGGTGCCACTGGTGCTGAACATGAACAGGGCACTGCATATAGCTATCTTTACCACTGAACGTGCAGTCTGTAGCTGTACTTCACACTGAGCATAAACCACAGACTGCCCATAGCTGCCATGGTACTAAACATGGAACAAGGCACTGCCCATAGCTGCCATGGTATTGAACAGGGCACTGCCGATAGCTGCCATGGTACTGAACAGGGCACTGCCCATGGCTGCCATGGTACTGAACAGGGCACTGCCCATGGCTGCCATGGTACTGAAACGGGATGCTGTCCATAGCTCCCATGGTACTGAACATAGAACAGGGCACTACCCATAGCTGTCCACACTTCTGAACTTGAGCAATACTTTGTTCATAGGTGGCAGTAGTGATGCTGAACTTGAACAGTGCACTGAACTGACCATGGCTCTCCATTGTCCTTACATGAACCAATATATTGCTCATAGTTGTGCATGGTCATGAACTAAACAGTGCTGTCCATGGCACTAAACATTGAACACCTCTAACTTGCCCATCGCTGTCCATGGTGCTGAACATGAACCATGCACTGATCATAGCTGTCTACACTTCTGATTTTACATGTATTGTGTTGGGGATACTTTGTTTTATTTGGGGATATTTCTATATAATAGCACAGGGATTTCTTTATTAATATTTATATTTCAATGTAGAAAGGCTTAGTCTGCAGTGTAGCCTCCTGGTGTACTAGAGATTGGTATGTGGTTAACTTTCTAGTGTTTGAGTTACACGCAAGGTTAGTTAGAGGGTGGCTTTAGGGTAGAGCAGTGCACGTGAATGGCACAATAGCGCTGTCCATGGTCATATACTGTAAATAAATGGTGAACTGCACATTCTTGTCTTTGGTATTGAACAATGCACTGCCCATAGCTGCCATGGTACTGAATATGGAACAGGGCATTGCCCATAGCTGCCATGGTACTGAACATGTAACAGGGCACTTCCCATAAACATGTAACAGGGCACTGCCCATAGCTGCTGAACAGGGCACTGCCCATAGCTGCCATGGTGCTGAACAGGACACTGCCCATAGCTGCCATGGTGCTGAACAGGGCACTGCCCATAGCTGCCATGGTGCTGAACAGGGCACTGCCCATAGCTGCCATGGTGCTGAACAGGGCACTGCCCATAGCTGCCATGGTGCTGAACAGGGCACTGCCCATAGCTGCCATGGTGCTGAACAGGGCACTGCCCATAGCTGCCATGGTGCTGAACAGGGCACTGCCCATAGCTGCCATGGTGCTGAACAGGGCACTGCCCATAGCTGCCATGGTGCTGAACATGGGCACAGGGCACTGCCCATAGCTGCCATGGTGCTGAACATGGGCACAGGGCACTGCCCATAGCTGCCATGGTGCTGAACATGGGCACAGGGCACTGCTCATAGCTGCCACGGTGCTGAACTTGAGCAATACTTTGTTCATAGGTGGCAGTGATGCTGAACTTGAGCAATACTTTGTTCATAGGTGGCAGTGATGCTGAACTTGAGCAATACTTTGTTCATAGGTGGCATGGATGCTGAACTTGAGCAATACTTTGTTCATAGGTGGCATGGATGCTGAACTTGAGCAATACTTTGTTCATAGGTGGCATGGATGCTGAACTTGAGCAATACTTTGTTCATAGGTGGCATGGATGCTGAACTTGAGCAATACTTTGTTCATAGGTGGCATGGATGCTGAACTTGAACACTGAACTGCCCATAGCTCTCCCTTGTCCTTGCATGAACCAATATTGCCCATAGTTGTGCATGGCCATGAACAATACAGTGCACAGTTCTGAATGTGAATGGTTCTGAACATTAGAAATACACTGTGAAATGAATTCAATGGAGCTGAACATGCAGGGTGCACTATTTATAGGTGTTCATGATACTGGACTTGAACAGTGCAGTGCCTATAGTTGTCCACTTTTCTGAATGAGAACATTACATTTTTCTTATGTTTCAATGGTGCTTCACACGAACAGTAGACCAACCATATAGATGTTCATTGTCTAGAACAGTGGTCTCCATACTGCGGCCCTTTGCTTGCCTTTTATCCAAGCCTTGGGGCACCATTTGTCCCACTGACTCCAATGTGGGGGCACCATTCTTTCTACTGACTTTTCGTCCTTCTGACACCAGCAATGGGGCACAATTCCTTCCAATAATACCATCAACGTGGTTCTATTCCTCTTTCTACCAACTACGGGCACTCTAGCCCCCCCTAAAGTCTAGGGGACAGTGAACCGGCCCTTTTGGTTGGATAATTTGGAGACCCCTGGTCTTGAACATCAACAGAGCTCTGTCCTTTGCTGTCCACAGTTCTGAACATACACAGTACATTGTCGTCGGGTGTAGGTGGTGCTGATCATGAGTAACACACTTGCAGTGGTTGTCCATGGTATTTATCGTGCACAGTCCATAGATGTCTGTTGGTAATGGTGAACATGCCAAGTATGCTTTCCATATCGGAGAGTGATGCTCATGAAAGTGAACACATTATCTCTGTAGCTGCTCATCACAATGGATGTAAACTGTGCATTGTATATGGCAGGGGTGTCCAAACTTCTTTCAAAGAGGGCCAGATTTGATGAAGTGAACATGCGTAAGGGCCAACCATTTTGCCTGACATTCTTTGAACCAATTAAAATTTGGTCTAAGTGTGTTTGTTCGAGCACTAATACACTGCCCAACACAAATTCTCTTGCCTTTGTGGCTGTGTGTGGTGAAGAGATGAGCGTGGGCGCGTTATACCGTATTTATCGGCGTATAACACACACCTTCACTTTAGGAGGGAAGTTTCAGGGGAAAAAAATGTAAATAAAAAAACTGAAGCAAAATAAGGGTCATTGCCATGAATGCAGCCTCACCATTGCCATGAATGCAGCCTCTCCATTGCCATGAATGAAGCCTGATCGATATCCATCTGCAGTCTTCGGAGGGAAGGGGGACACGGGATGAGCACCAACAGATTACATACAGGAGAATCTCCTGTTTACACAGCAGCCTCTTTATTCCAATTTGTCCCACCTCCTATGATAGACAGAGCAGTCGTCCAATGGCAGCCCAGGAGACGGGACTTCCTATTACAGATGTCGCTGAGTAAACAGGAGTTTCTCCTGTATGTAATTTGACAGTATTCGTTCCCCCTCTCCCTGTCCCCTCCGAGGCAGCGCCGATAAATACAGTATATATCCAAATTACCAGGGGGGCCACATTAAACTGGAACAGGGGCTCCAATTGGCCCCCGGGCTGGACTTTGGACATGCCTGGTATATGGTGACTTTGGACGATAAATTGGTATACACTGTCTGTGGCTGTTTGTTTTCAGACATAGCTGTCCATTGATGCTGACTGAGAACAGGATACTGCCGACACCAATACATAACTGTGAACATGTAGTAGAGCTGGGCGATTTTGGCCCAAAAAAAATCAGCGATTTTTATTTTTATTTTTTTAACTTGATTCACAATTCAAATCAATTTTTTTTTTTTGGAGTTTTTAGGCGAGGCCGCGGCTTCGGCCTAGTCCGCCGCGATCCTGGGAAAACGCCGCAGACTAGGCCAGAGCCACGGCCTCGCCTAAAAAAAATCCTGCTCGCCGCGATCCTGGGAAAAGGCTTCGGCCTAGTCCGCGGCCTTTTCCCAGGATCGTGGCGAGCTGCGGGCAGGATTTTTTTTTAGGCGAGGTCGCGGCTTCAGCCTAGTCTGCGGAGCGCCGGTCCTATGGAAACAAAAATCGATTTGGTCAAAATCTGAATCGATTTGACCTTCGATTCACGATTCAAATCGTTTTTTTTTTGTTTTTGTTTTTTCCTAGCCCTAACATGTAGTATACATTTTCATAGATGACTGTTAAATACTCCCAACACAAATTCTATAGCTGTCCATTATACTGGCACAAGATAAAAAGGAATGTCTGGACAGCCGCACTCCAAAAATATTGCTTTTTATTGATAAAACAGGATCACAAAGTGCATGCCACTGCAAACAGGACACCAGCTGACGCGTTTCACACTATTACTTAGTGCTTAGTCATGATCATGACATGCTGCCCATAGGTGCCCATAGGTGTACATGACGATCAAGCGTGCTTCCCATAGGTGTACATGATGCCAGAAATAATCAGTACAACATTTCAGGTGTAGAAAGCGAACGTACGGTACATGCAGAATAAACGCACAGCTCCAACAAAGGTACTGAACAGTTACCTATAAATAAACACTACATTGCAGAGCGCAATTTTTCTCCCAGATCGGTGTATTAACCTCAAGGAACCTTGCACCTCATTTAGAGCTATGCAGTGCGGTAGTTGCCTACCTGGCATGAATAATATGATTCACTTAACTGAGCTAAGTGTGTTTCTTGGAATAATTGCACTTTTTGCAAAGAAATCATGTCCTTCGTTGGAACAAAAAAAGGTGCGAAGACACGGAAGCATATCGGTGCTCATTAACTCTTCAACTGCTTTTTATCTCTTTTCAGCAGGGGGTCCATTGTGGGGACAATTGTGAGCTTTGTGGAGTAGATCGTCATATGTGATTGCTGGTTTACATAAGCGTGGCCTCATTTATCAAGTGCTGGTGACTTTTTCTGTGGTTGGAACTGAAGTGGGATTTATTTCGATTTTTTTATTTTTTTATTTTAAGTTCTGGCAGGGTGGATTTGATTTAAATTGCTAGTAAAAAGGCTTGATTTTTCTTTGTTTTAAAAAATAAATAAAGCTTGAGATTTTTATATATATATATATATATATATATATATATATATATATATATATATATATATATATATATATATATATATATATATATATATATATATATATATATATATATATATATATATATATATATATATTTAATATATATATATATATATATTTAATCATGTGTGTGTTTTTTTTTTTTTTTTTTTTATATAGAGATATCGCTCTATAATTTTTTTTTTAAAGACCAACTGTCATCTGTGTCCCGCAGCGGCTCCTCCTCTGACCCGCTGTTGACTCAGACAGCCCTATTTATTTTAATGGACTGGTAGTTAAAATCTTTAATGTTTGCAAACAATATGAAGCTTTCCTATTTAGAATAATAAGCTAAACAGTGATATCAGAACCAATTCAATCGTACAGTTTGTAGTGTACTTAGATTTGCAAAACAATGGGATAAAGGAATCTTCCTGAACTTTGTTTTATCTCACGGTTACTGTGAAATTGTGTGAATGCATTGCATGTTATCTTGGATGTTGTACGTCGCCGCGCTTTGCTCGACCTTGAGGGTTGAGAGGATTCACGTAGAGAAAAACGTTGTTTTTTTTTTTCCCATGACATGAATAACGGTCGTGTGTACACAGCATAAGACTGCTGGAGCATGGGGAGAAGAAGCTGTGGGGACTGATGTAGCTTTGGGGAAGTGCAGAGGATTGGGTAATCCCCTAGACCAGGGGTCTGCAAACTTTCTAAACAAAGGGCCAGTTTATTATCATTCTTCAGACTTTAGGGGGGCCGGACTGTGGCCAGTAGGAGTGGAAATTTTCCTGGCATCAGGGGGAGTAAACCTCGCCACATTTGGTATCAGGTGGAAGAGTCTCGCCCCGTTGTTGGTATCACTGGGAGGGCTAGTGCCCACGTTGTTGGTATCACTGGGAGGGCTAGTGCCCACGTTGTTGGTATCACTGGGAGGGCTAGTGCCCACGTTGTTGGTATCACTGGGAGGGCTAGTGCCCACGTTGTTGGTATCACTGGGAGGGCTAGTGCCCACGTTGTTGGTATCACTGGGAGGGCTAGTGCCCACATTGTTGGTATCACTGGGAGGGCTAGTGCCCACGTTGCTGGTATCATTGGGAGGGCTAGTGCCCACGCTGTTGTCAGTTGGGAGAATAGTGTCTTGTATCATTGGGAGAATAGTGCCTTAGGGGCTGGATAAAGGCGCGCAAAGGTCCACATTCGAGTCTCCAAATTATGGACCTGCAGTTGTTCAGGAACTACAATTCCCATCATTCCTAGTCATGTCTGTGAATGTCAGAGTTTTACAATGCCTTGTGGGATGTGTAGTTCCACAACAGCTGGAGGGCCGTAGATTGGAGATCCCTGCCCTAGACCAACTGGGACAATTAACATCACTGTTACGGCCCAACTGCAAGGGATCGTTTTTTAGTTTCCTGGCGTGGGGCTTTTATATATATATATATATATATATATATATATATATATATATATATATATATATATATATATATATATATATATATATATATAATATATTTAATATATTTGATAACAAACTTTCTGCTTTCTCAGGGTGGGGGCTGTTCAATGATTTTGTGAATTCAAGCTTCCTACCGGCATTGCTTTCCAGCACTCGTTCCATTCATTTCCATTATCTGATATCGGCCATGCTGAGTCAGGCTGCTTGTGGTCTTATCACAAATATTAAGTGCTATACATATCTTCAGGAAAATCTCCACTAACAACCATTATGTCTCAGCACTGATGATTTCAGATAAGTGCTAAAACTTCAAACAGCCTCTGGCACTTCCATGGAACCCATAAACAAAAATATATTGCTGATTACCGATCCTTAAAGTGGAATAGGAGGGGGATTTGGGACTTTATATGAGGCAAGTGATCAAATATCAAGTAGAGAAATAATAATTTATTCTGGTTTGTAGACATGGCAGATTACAATAATGTTTTTTTTTTTTTATGACCAATGCTTAAAGTGGAGTTTCCATCCCAAATTATTTTTTTTTAATTATTGTGCTCATTAGACCTTAAAAATAATAAAAAAAAATGATCTTTTTACTCATCTGGAAATGCCTGTTGCTATGCGGGCCCACAAAATCTGCCTTTTGGAATCGCCTAGGATCCTGACATCATCTCCCTCTAATGCTCCTGGGAAATGTGTCATCATTTCCCAGGATGCAGTGCGCTGCCCAATTATCACTCCCCATCCAAGACTTCCAGGAAGTAAGTGCTTGTGGGATTCACAATGCCCACAAGCAAAATGACAACGGTGTGGACATAGTTTATAAAACTATCTTTTTTGAATATCTATGCGGAGCGGCGGCGGATTGTAAAGTAGTAAGTGTCCCGATTTATATTCCAAAAACGCAGGATGAAAGGACATACATTTAAAAAATGCTAATTGTGGTTGGAACCCCGCTTTAAAGTAGAATTCCTGGCTGACCATAACTATTCTTAAAAATGTTTCCAGCGCTCTGTGTATAATGCAGTCCTGTGCCCAACTCCTTGATTACCCCCTAGATGTTAACCCCTTCCCAGCCAGTGTCATTAGTGCAGTGACAATCTTTAATATTGGCACTGATTAATGTATTGGTTTTACTGGAGGTGTCAATGGCAGTTATTCAGTTTCCGAAAAGTGTCAGTTAGTTTTAGATTGTCTGCCACACTATCACAGTCCCAATATAAGTCACTGATCGCTGCCATTGGTAGCTTTAAAAATAAAAATAAATCGGTATATCCCATAGTTTGTAGATGCTATAACTTTCACAAACCAAGGTGGATAAAAATCGGGGATTAAAAAAAAATCTGATTTTATTTATTTTTTTAAAAAAAATGTTATCACATTATTTTATTAAAATGCTTTTGGATTACAAATCTAAATATATATTTTTTTCTATTTAAGATGCATTAATGATTTAGTTTATACAACATGAAATGGAGCTTGGTTATGTAGCATGAGGCTGTATATTCTGCAATATTTACATTTTTGGTAAAATTATTCACTGAATGTAAGCTGAGATAACGGGGGGGGGGGTGCAATGGGACAATTGCCACCCCCCCCCCCCAAAAAAAAATATTACCAACTCGGCAGCAGACCAGCAGCGGTGCCAAGAGAGACCGCACCGCCATGCCGCTGGCCTGGCCTCTACTGGCCAACGCACTGCACTGGTTGCTATCGCTTGCTGCCTAGCAACCAGTGAGTGACATGGCATGCTATGACGTATGTGGTGTTCCTGGTTTAGGTGCTCCTGGGAAGTTCCAGAGATGTTCTACTGCTGACTTAGGTAGACAAGTGATTAGAGACCCAACACTGCTGGCCCATATTTGTACCCTGCAATAAGGAAGATATCGCTGACAAATTCTGGTGAGGTTCAGTCGTGGTTCACATTTATGCGATGCAGGAACCAGTGCGATTCCAGTGCGGGTTCCCACATCGCATACCGCCTGCTGGCAGTTTACACTGACATCTGTGAACCGCTGGGGGTGTCAATGCAAAGTTAATGACACCCCCAGATCGGTTTGTCCGTGCAAACTGTCAAAAGGTGTAGGAATCGGATCACACCCATGCGATCTGATTCCAGTGCGGACCAAAAAAAAGGTCCTGCACCCTTTTTGGTGCAACTGTAATATTTCAGTCCTACATTTGTATGGCTGAATTCACATCGCACAGGCATGGCAGGGGCAGTGCCCCACTCTGGATCCGCCCCTGATGCACTGCAATTTTACAGTAACAAAGAGATAAAACAGAGTTCAGGAATATTCCTTTTTACCCCCATTGTTTTGCAAATCTATGTAAACTACAAACTGTATAATTGAAGAGAAATTCATCTGTACCAGGCTCTAAGTGTGTGTGAGGAGGAAGTGCAAGCAGTAAAAATGAAAGTGAAACCTTCTAAGCAGCCTATAAACCTTGTGATCTTTCTGCACATTGCTGTAAATGCTTTATTCCTCCCTTGAGGAGCAAAATGGCAGCAGGCTGTAAAAGAGACCCACTTTGGAATATCTTAAAGTGGAGGTTCACCCAAAAGTTAACCTCTGCTTTCCGGAAGCCCCCCCCCCCCCCTCCGGTGTTGCATTTGACACCTTTCAGGGGGGAGGGGGTGTAGATGCCTGTATAAAACAGGTATTTGCACCACTTCCTGGTATAGACTCCAGCGGGAGTCCAGCCCCTCCGCGTCACCCCTCCCCCCGTTGTGTTCTGGGGAACACTCGGCTCCCAGAACACAACGGGGACCAGCGGGAACGGCGCAGCACGACTCGCGCATGCAGTAGAGAACCGAGCAGTGAAGCCGCAGCGCTTCACTTCCCGATTCCCTCACCGAGGATGGCAGCCGAGAGACGAGCGATTGCTCGGCTTCGACTGCTGATGTCGCGGGCGACCTGGACAGGTAAGTGTCCATTTTTTAAAAGTCAGCAGCTGCTGTATTTGTAGCTACTGGCTTTTAAAAAAAAATCAAGTGAACCACCGCTTTGACGTTCACCTACCTATGGGTAAAGCAAGTATGCATGCAGAATGCAAGCAATGCAACAAAGAGATGCAAGGCCTGGTTGCCCTAATAAAAACAACACCATGAGAAGACATGCTGTGATGAAAGGATCGTGTCTTTTTACGTTTTTTTTTTTATATGTAGACCCAGCTGATATATTCAGTTTAAGTTCTTTTGTTTTTTCAAAGATTTTTTGTTTATGCACTTCAGTTACTAAACATTGATGTTTAAGCGAATACAAGAATATATAATGTTGTTTTTTTTTATAAATAAAAGAATTTTAAGTCGTTTTCCAATTGTGTGATTAACCTATTAACCGCTTGCCGACTGCCTCACACAGATTTACGTCGGCAGAATGGCACGGGCAGGCAAAGCAACGTGTGTGTGTATATATACATTGCTATGAATCCTGCCTTTGACGAGCGTGCGCCCCCGCCTTGGCCTCTGCGACCGTGCCCGCGTGACACGCGGACTCGATGTCCACCGGTGTCCCGCGATCGGGTCGCGGAATGGCAGGACGGGTAGATGTCTTTGTAAACAAGATATCTCCCTGTTCTGCCTAGTGACACAGCACTGATCGTCTGCTCCCTCTTATCGGGAGCAGTGATGTCACACATAGCCACGCCCCCTAACAGTTGGAATCGCTCCCTAGGACACGCGTAACCCCTTCCTTGCCACCTTGTGGTTAAGCCCTTCCTTGCCAGTCACATTTATACAGTAATGGGTGCATTTTTATAGCACTGATCGCTGTATACATCTGGTCCCAAAATAGTGGCAGATGTGTCTGACATAATGTCGCAGCCACGATAAAAATTGCCGCCATTGCTAGTAAAAAAAGAAAACAATAATAAAAATGCCATAAAACTACCCCCTATTTTGTAGACGCTATAACTTTTGCACAAACCAATCAAACGTTTTTTGCGGGAGAAAAAAAAAGTGTGTGTGTGTGTAGAATACGTATCGGCCTAAACTGAGAAAATTCTCTTTAAAAAAATAAATACATTTGGGGATATTAATTATAGCACAGAAATATTGCTTTTTTTAATTGTCGCTCTATTTTTTGTTTAAAGCGCAAAAAATAAAAACTGCAGAGGTGATCAAATACCACCAGAAGAAAGCTCTATTTGTGTGTGTGTGTGGGGGGGGGGGGGGAACGTCAATTTTGTTTGGGAGCCACGTCGCAATTGTCAGTTAAAGCGACACTGTGCCGAATCGCAAAAAGTGCTCTGGTCTTTGGGCAGCCAAATGGTCCGGGTATCGCTCTGATATCGCGGTTTTACTAACCTGACAGCTTATTATTCTAAATGGGAAACCTTAATTTTGTTTGCAAATATTTGCAGATTATAACTACCAGCAAGAATAAGTCCTTACATTTAAAGAGCACCTGTCATTTCAGATCCTTCATAGCAGCGCCTGTTAGCGGGCATCCACTCACCTGCTGCGCGCCACGTCCCTCACCTTGTTGGGTCACTACCGCATCACCAGCCATCCCATTAAAGTGAATGGGACTGTCGGCAAGTCAACAGCAGGTCAGAGGAGCCGCCGCGGGACAGATGACAGTTGTTCTTTAAAAATTATGATTTAAATCGAGTTGATTTAAATCCAATCCACCCTGCCACAAACGCAAACCAATTATTATTTTTTTTTTTTTTTTTTTTATTTAGTCAAAGGACATGGTTCCAAGACATACAGCAGAGTACGGCAAACCAATTATTATGCACTTATTGTTTTTGTACCAAAGACAGTAGAAGACATTTGGTGCCCCAAATTTATGAAGAAATTGGATTTTAACGGTTTTATTTGTGGAATATATATATATATATATATATATATATATATATATGTGTATATATATATATATATATATATATATATATATATATATATATATATATATATATATATATATATATATTCTTAGAATATAAAAAAAAATATTGTGTGTGTTTTTTTTTTTTTTTTGCATCTTTTTTGCATTACTTGCATTCTGCACACATACTTGCTTTACCCATAGGTAGAGGAACTTCATTAAAATATATCTAAATTGTCATTTTTTTTATTTAGTAGAAAAAAAAAAGTGGTGATCTTATACCGCCAAAAGAAAGCTCTATTTGTGTGAAAAAATATGATATAAATTTAATTTGGGTGCAGTGCTGCATGACTGCACAATGGCCAGTTAAATGAGTGCAGTGCTGAATAGGAAATAATGACCTGGTCATGAAGGGGTCATGTGGGGGTAAAAATTTCCGGAGCTCAAGTGGTTAAACTGCACTAAGCGCCATCTTCTTCTGAACAGGACATATACCATCACCTACATTCAATTAAAAACAAGCCGCAATCTGTTGTGTGATAAAACGCTTCTATTTCATGCTTGTCCACGTCTGGAACCATCAGGCAGTAATAACAATGTATAGTCGCTCTTCGCTGAGAATGTGTGAGCTGAAAAATCAAAATCTTTTCCTTTCTCCGGCATTGGGGGGGGGGGGGCTACACCTGTTCTGTGGATAGGTGTGATATTCGTCATGTATATAGTGGAGGAAGTGGGCACAGATATGGAAAATGTGAGAGGTTTGGGCCATAAAAAGGAGGAAGAAGTGATAATCGCAATAAATGATCTCTGCATCATACGTGGCGGGGGAGAGTGTGGAGCTCAACCGCGAGCATCTTAGAGAGGAGGCTGTGGGGGATCATTCACACCACTGGAGGGGCCCTGCTGGGGCACAGAAAAAGGGGAGTAATTCTCCTTATTGTGGCACACCGAGACATAAGGAGCATTGAACCCTTGCAGTGCGGGGGGAGAGGGGCCCACAGCCAGGGTAGATTCCTTGGACCTTTTTAAGGGCTCATTTACACTAGAGCAGTGTTCTCCAAACTGATGTGGCCCTTTGTTTGCGCTTTTCCGGCCCTTGAGGTAATGTTCCATCCATTGACACCAACAATCGAGCATAATTTCTCCAACTGACATCAAAAGGGCAAAATTGCTTCCACGGATACCAACAATGGGTCACAATTTTTTCCAAAAACAGGGCACAAGTCTTCCCACTGACACCAATGATGGGGCACAATTCCTTCCATTTACACCAACTATGATGCATAATTCCTTCTATTGATCCCAATGATGAGCCAATAATCCTTCTACTGACACCAACAATGGGGCACAATTCCTTCCATTTACACCAACTATGATGCATAATTCCTTCCACTGACACCAATGATGAGCCAATATTCCTTCCACTGACGCCAATGATGAGCCAATATTCCTTCCACTGACGCTAACAATGGGGCGCAAGTCCTTCCTTCCATTTACACCAACGATGAGGCATAATTCCTTCCACTGACACCCATGATGAGCCAAAAAATTTTCCACTGACACCAATGATGAGCCAATATTCCTTGCAGTGCGGGGGGAGAGGATTAAAACTGCTCCTATGCAAAACCATTACACAGAGCAGGTACATATAACGTTGTGTTTTTTTTTTTTTTTTTTTTTTTTATTCTTTCCTTTGAAATCACTTTAAATTCCGAATCCAGGACCGTGGCTGTCTCGTGCCCACGTGTTAAGATGTCCAGGCATGTTGCAACCCTACACTTTCCCTCCTCGTAAGAAACCTTTCACCTACCGCTAGTACTGTCCCTAACAGGCGAGGTACCTCGCTCTACGCTACCCACTCGCATTAAAGTGCGCAAAGCCTGGGAACCAGGGGCCTAAATAAGCTCTGCATGGCCCAAGATGGCTATGGGTCACATGGCATGGTAACATCCAACTGGATTGCTTCCACAGTGACCCAGGAAACTATAGTAGAACTATGTTCCTCTGGATTTCCTCTCCAGCTACAAGGCCTCTGTGGATGATCGCCACCTGCAGTGGAGAAAGTAGACTGCACCTGCCTACAAGGTCGTCTTGTCCAGTATAAGTGCTTGGTCACTGCTGTTTTTTGTCTGAATAAGCACAAGTTCCCCCCCAGACACACGCTAAAATCTCATGTAGAGGCCTACCAGGCAATTGTAGGATGTTATAGCCGCAAAGAGGGGGAACACTACTCCATATTTTATGCCCAGGGGATGTCCAACAAGCTGTTGCAGAGGCGATGGTCGCGTGTCCACAAGCTTTGGACTATCTGATATCATTCTATCGTGACATCATGCAGCATTTTAATGTTGGAAACCCAGTATTTGTATCTCATATGCTGATCCGGGTACATAAAATGTTACAAGCTTTGCTTGACAACAAGGTTTTTAAAAGTTGATGCGCCCTGATAAGTATTATTAGAGCCATATATTTTTTACATATAAAGACTTTTTGAATGTAGATTTCCTTTATATGAGGCATTGTTGTTCGTTATTTAAAAGGTAATTCATTTCTGAGCTCACAGACGCAATCAAATGCGTACCAGAGTATGTTTCCTACCAATGAGTGTTAATCCCTAATCCTTCATAATCCACTAACTGCTATTCTTTTTGCCCTGGCTCCAGGATAAAGATAACTTGCAAGGATGCCAAATTTGTTCTCTGGCACTTGCATATGCCAGGCAACTCATTGGCCTTTTGGCAGAATCGGGTTTATAATTAAACATGCTTGAGAAGAGCGACCTAGGTTCACTCCTAAATAGCTGCAAACATTTGAAAGTTAATGCCAAAGAGTCTGATATTCTAGTATGGTGGGCTCCCCTATGCCTATATGGGTTGTGATATTAGTATGGTGGGCTCCCCTATGCCTATATGGGTTGTGATATATTAGTATGGTGGGCTCCCCTATGCCTATATGGGTTGTGATATATTAGTATGGTGGGCTCCCCTATGCCTATATGGGTTGTGATATATTAGTATGGTGGGCTCCCCTATGCCTATATGGGTTGTGATATATTAGTATGGTGGGCTCTCCTATGCCTATATGTGTTGTGATATTCTAGTATGGTGGGCTCCCCTATGCCTATATGGGTTGTGATATATTAGTATGGTGGGCTCCCCTATGCCTATATGGGTTGTGATATATTAGTATGGTGGGCTCCCCTATGCCTATATGGGTTGTGATATATTAGTATGGTGGGCTCTCCTATGCCTATATGGGTTGTGATATTCTAGTATGGTGGGCTCCCCTATGCCTATATGGGTTGTGATATATTAGTATGGTGGGCTCTCCTATGCCTATATGGGTTGTGATATATTAGTATGGTGGGCTCTCCTATGCCTATATGGGTTGTGATATATATTAGTATGGTGGGCTCTCCTATGCCTATATGGGTTGTGATATATATTAGTATGGTGGGCTCTCCTATGCCTATATGGGTTGTGATATATATTAGTATGGTGGGCTCTCCTATGCCTATATGGGTTGTGATTTAGTATGGTGGGCTCCCGTATGCCTATATGGGTTGTGATATATTAGTATGGTGGGCTCTCCTATGCCTATATGGGTTGTGATATATATTAGTATGGTGGGCTCTCCTATGCCTATATGGGTTGTGATATATATTAGTATGGTGGGCTCTCCTATGCCTATATGGGTTGTGATTTAGTATGGTGGGCTCCCGTATGCCTATATGGGTTGTGATATATTAGTATGGTGGGCTCCCCTATGCCTATATGGGTTGTGATATATATAAGTATGGTGGGCTCTCCTATGCCTATATGGGTTGTGATATATTAGTATGGTGGGCTCTCCTATGCCTATATGGGTTGTGATATATTAGTATGGTGGGCTCTCCTATGCCTATATGGGTTGTGATATATTAGTATGGTGGGCTCTCCTATGCCTATATGGGTTGTGATATATATTAGTATGGTGGGCTCTCCTATGCCTATATGGGTTGTGATATATATTAGTATGGTGGGCTCTCCTATGCCTATATGGGTTGTGATATATATTAGTATGGTGGGCTCTCCTATGCCTATATGGGTTGTGATTTAGTATGGTGGGCTCCCGTATGCCTATATGGGTTGTGATATATTAGTATGGTGGGCTCCCCTATGCCTATATGGGTTGTGATATATATTAGTTTGGTGGGCTCCCCTATGCCTATATGGGTTGTGATATATATTAGTATGGTGGGCTCCCCTATGCCTATATGGGTTGTGATATATTAGTATGGTGGGCTCTCCTATGCCTATATGGGTTGTGATATATTGGTATGTTAGGCTCCCCTATGCCTATATGGTTTGGAATATTTTGTTTATTGTGCGCTCTTGTATGCGTTTATGGGTTGTGATATTTTATTTATGGTAGGCTCCTCACATGTCTCTTTGGTTTGTGATATTTTGTGTGGTAGGCTCCCCTATGCCTATATGGTTTGGGTTATTTTATTTATGGTAGGTTGTTCTATGTCTCTATGGTTGGTGCTATTTTAGTACAGTAGTCTCCTCTATGTCTCTATGGTTGGTGCTATTTTAGTACGGTAGTCTCGCCTATGTCACTATGGTTGGTACTATTTTAGTACGGTAGTCTCCCTATGTCTTTTTGGTTGGTGCTATTTTAGTACGGTAGTCTCCCCTATGCCTCTATGGTTGGTGACTTTTTGGTATGTTGGGTATAACGAAACGTACCACACTCCGCTTGAGTGCTTTCGTCATATACCACTTTCACCAGTCTGAATCTAGATATCGGATATTTCAACTACTCACAGGCACAAAACGAGACGATACTTGTTTAGTTGCTGAACATGGACTCTCTTATTAGAACCAGAATACAAGTCTTATATACAGTAGAAGAGGAGGTGCATACCTCCTGCTCATATTACTCCTACAATACATTTGTAAACAGAAACATAAATTAACATGAGCTAATTAACTAATCCCTTATGCAGCCGATGTGACTCCCTAACTACAATACACATCATCATACATCTCAACACAGAACTTCTTCATACAATTGCAGGGTCAATTGGCACAAGCAACAATGGGTGAAAGACCCTTAGAAGTTATACTAGACTCCTTTACATTATAACAGACTGACAGGTGGCTGGAGTTGATGACATTAGCATCTAACGGTGTCCCAACATTATGAATGAGTTACTCTTTCTAATTTGACATATACAGCATTCAGAGTCTGTGTCTTGGGGGACATGGACCTGAATCCAAAGTAACACCACCTCAAGGATCCCCAGGCATACAGCTCACAAAGAGCACCGTTCCCCCCAAAGGCCAGGGCCCATGATCACAAGGCAAGAGGCTGGCATTCAGTCCCCTCCAAAAGCCTCTGTCCCAGCTAGGTCTGTCCCAGCTAGGCTCCCCTATGCATCGAAGGTTTATGGAATTTTACTATTGTGGCTTTCCCATGTATCTATGGTTGTGATATATCGGTTAGTATGGCAGGTTACTCTTTGTTTCTATGAATGCCCTTCCAGATTCCATTCTATTTTGTCTATTCTTTTCCACAGCCAATGGAGGACATTTCTGTCTAAACATATATGGAAAAAAAAGATTGCACAAATTTTAGTGGACACCATTTTTTGAATGCACCAAACACTTTCTCATAGTGCTGTCATTAGTGGTCATGCATTGGGTGGGGTAGCTGTCATCATCATTATTCATCAAAGGCACTGACCGGAGATCACAAGACCATTCTTTCACTACTAAAATCAGAACTCCAGCCAAAAATAACTAGATAATAATTTGCATATTAACCACTCAAGGACCCCTTAATGCCGATATGACACAGCTGGGCACATCCACGTACATGGCTCTTTAAGCCCAGCCGTGGGGTCGCGCGCGTGCCCCGGTCTGAAGCTCCGTGACCGCGGGACTCGCGGACCTGATTGCCGCTGGAGTGCCACGATCGGTCGCCGGAGCTGAAGAACGAGGAGAGCCGTGTGTAAACACAGCTTTCCCGTTCTTCACTGTGGCGCCGTCATTGATCGTGTGTTCCCTTTTATAGGGAAACGCAATCAATGACGTCACACCTACAGCCACACCCCCCTACAGTTAGAAGCACAGAGGTCACACTTAACCCCTTTAGCGCCCCCTTGTGGTTAACTCCCAAAACTGCAACTGACATTTTCACAGTAAACCATGCATTTTTAATGAATTTTTTGCTGTGAAAATGACAATGGTCCCAAAAATTTGTCAAAATTGTCCAAAGTGTCCGCCATAATGTCGCATTCACGAAAAAAATCGCTGATCGCTGCCATTAGTAGTAATAAATTTATTTTTTTATAAAAATGCAATAAAACTATCCCCTATTTTGTAAACGCTATCAATTTTGCGCAAAGCAACCGATAAATGCTTATTGCAATTTTTTATTTTTTAACCAAAAATAGGTAGAAAAATACGTATCGGCCTAAACTGAGGGGAAAAAAAATGTTTATATATTTTTGGGGGATATTTATGATTATAGCAAAAAGTAAAAAATATTGCATTTTTTTTTTCAAAATTGTCGCTCTATTTATTTTTGTTTATAGTGCAAAAAATAAAAACCGCAGAGGTGATCAAATACCACCAAAAAAAAGCTCTATTTGTGGGAAAAAAAAGGACGCTAATTTTGTTTGGGAGTCACGTCGCACGACCGCCCAATTGTCAGTTAAAGCGACGCAGTGCCGAATTGTAAAAAACTGGCCAGGTCCTTTAGCTGCCTAAAGATCCGGGTCTTAAGTGGTTAAAACATAAAGCATACTGCTTTTCTATCTCAAGATGCCCTTAGTCATTCAACCTACTTTCACTGATCCCAGGTCATCCTGAAACCACCCCAGCCCAGCCTGCGACTGGACAGTAAAAGGAGAAGCCGCACAGTGATGAGTACATCTCTGTCCTCCTATCAGCATGCTTTTTGGCATTACATGAACTGATTGGCTACTTGTATTTCTTCTTCCCCCCTCACACGTCGGCCATGCTGTACAGAGGCAGCAAGAAGCTAATGCCATGTCTAACTTGGGTACTTGCACTGCTTGTATTTAAAAAGTAATGCGTTGATTACAGAGCTGCATTAATTTGTGTCATTTATATCTGCCTGGAGTCCAGCTTGAAAACTGGACTCCAGGAAAACGAAAGGTCCACACCCCCACTGCAAGGGTTAACTGCTTCTTAATGTACAACCGCCTCTTCTCTTCTGGGAAGGCTGTCCACAAGGTTTAGGAGTGTGTCTATGGGAATGTTTGATCATTCTTCCAGAAGTGCATTTGTGAGGTCAGGGGCTGATGTGGAAGAGAAGGCCTGGCCTTCCATTCATCTCTAAAATTCATCCCAAAGGTGTTCTATTTTGTTAAAGGTCAGGACTCTGTGCAGGTCAGTTAAGTTTCTCCACCCCAAACTCACTCATCCATGTCTTTATGGACCTTGCTTTGTGCACTGGTCCAAATAATTTGGTGGAGGGGGGATTACGGTGTGGGGTTGTTTTTCAGAGGTTGGGCTTGGTCCCTTAGTTCCAGTGAAGGGAACTCTTAAGGCGTCGGCATATCAAGACATTTTGGACAATTTCATGCTCCCAACTTTATGGGAACAGTTTGGGGACGGCCCCTTCTTGTTCCAACATGACTGCGCACCAGTGCACAAAGCAAGGTCCGTAAAAACATGGGTGAGCAAATTGGGGGTTGAGGAACTTGACTGGCATGCACAGAGCCCTGACCTCAACCTGATGGAACACCTTTGGAATGAATTAGAGCTGCGGGCCAGATCTTCTCATCCAACACTCGGCTCCCAGAACACAATGGGGACCAGTGAGCGCGGCGTAAGGGCAACTCGCGCATGCACCGTAGGGAATCGGGCAGTGAAGCCGGAACGCTTCACTTCCTGGTTCCCTCACCGAGGATGGCATTGGGGCAGCAGATAGACAAGCAATTGCTTGTCTTCTGCTGCAGACGTCACTGGACTCCCGGACAGGTAAGGGTACATATAAGCTGCTGACTTTTTAAAAAATTTTTTTTTTTTTTTTTTACAGCGGAGCTCCGCTTTAATATTTGAACCCTACGGACTTAGACTGAAATGCTATTAAAGTTCATGTGCGTGTAAAGGCAGGTGTCCCAATACTTTTGGTACTATAGTGTATTTTTGGATTGTGTAAGGAAACCAGAACACCTAGAGGAACCCACTAATACACAGGAAGATCTTTCAAATTCTATACATTTAGGGTGCATTCTGAGAACAGGGACTTGGTGTTGCCTCCATCTCAAACATTTAGTCAGTGCTCTAGTACTGTGACATTACTGTCATACCAGACAGGTGCAGGATAAATACCCAGAGCGTGTGATGCATGGATACAAAGTATTCCCATATGCACTTTTTAAAGTAAACAGGCGTCTGTTTCTGCATGTGGGATGTGACAAAATGTTGTGGTAGCAAAAACTAAAACGCATAACGGTTCTGATACTCCTACCCTATCGCTGGGGGCATCTGATCGGTGATGTAGGGCCAAGGGTTGAAGTGTTGGCCACTGTGACCTAAGAGGACAAAGGCCCTCCTTCCCTGTGACATTTAAATGCAGGCGCACCATTTCTCATTGGGGTTATTTTCTGCTTGGTTCCTCCCCTCTGTTTAGCAATCGTAATGTAACCATAAAGACCAGGCTACAGTTGTGGTACTGATGGCAGGGTGGTATATGAGAGTATGACTTCTGCCAGTGGCGGCTGGTGCTCAAAATTTTTGGAGAGGCGCAAACCAACAGGAAAAAAAACATCAGATGCAGCCACTGTGCCCCCCTCCATCCGCAGCCCCAGTGCCCCCCTCCATCCGCAGCCCCAGTGCCCCCCTCCACCCGCAGCCACTGTGCCCCCCTCCACCCGCAGCCACTGTGCCCCCCTCCACCCGCAGCCACTGTGCCCCCCTCCACCCGCAGCCACTGTGCCCCCCCTCCACCCGCAGCCACTGTGCCCCCCTCCATCCGCAGCCCCAGTGCCCCCCTCCACCCGCAGCCCCAGTGCCCCCCTCCACCCGCAGCCACTGTGCCCCCCTCCACCCGCAGCCACTGTGCCCCCCTCCACCCGCAGCCACTGTGCCCCCCTCCACCCGCAGCCACTGTGCCCCCCTCCACCCGCAGCCACTGTGCCCCCCCTCCACCCGCCGCCAGTGTGCCCCCCCCTCCACCCGCCGCCAGTGTGCCCCCCCCTCCATCCGCCGCCAGTGTGCCCCCCCCTCCATCCGCCGCCAGTGTGCCCCCCCCTCCATCCGCCGCCAGTGTGCCCCCCCCTCCATCCGCCGCCAGTGTGCCCCCCCCTCCATCCGCCGCCAGTGTGCCCCCCCTCCATCCGCCGCCACTGTGCCCCCCCCTCCATCCGCCGCCACTGTGCCCCCCCCCTCCATCCGCCGCCACTGTGCCCCCCCCTCCATCCGCCGCCACTGTGCCCCCCCCCCTCCATCCGCCGCCAGTGTGCCCCCCCCCCTCCATCCGCCGCCAGTGTGCCCCCCCTCCATCCGCCGCCACTGTGCCCCCCCCTCCATCCGCCGCCACTGTGCCCCCCCCTCCATCCGCCGCCACTGTGCCCCCCCCTCCATCCGCCGCCACTGTGCCCCCCCTCCATCCGCCGCCACTGTGCCCCCCCCTCCATCCGCCGCCACTGTGCCCCCCCCTCCATCCGCCGCCACTGTGCCCCCCCCTCCATCCGCCGCCACTGTGCCCCCCCCTCCAGCCGCCGCCACTGTGCCCCCCCCTCCAGCCGCCGCCACTGTGCCCCATCAGATGCCGTCCGGGAACTTGCTTGTCTCCGAGCAGGTCAGCGGCGGTCTCCTGCACGTCCTCCATGTCTTCCATCCTCTCTCAGGTGTCCAATCAGGTGACCGGTAACAGACCCGGCAACCTGATTGGCTGAGAGGCGGATTCAGTGTTAGCAAAGCGAATTCCTTCACTTTGCTAACAACCAGCTGATTGAACAGCGAAAGCCCAGCATGGCGCCAGCTGTTCACTTTTTTGGGCGCCTAATTTTACTTTAAAGCGTAGCTCCACCCTACAGTGGAACTCCCGCATGATCGAAACCTTCCCCCCCCCCCCCCTCCGGTGTCACATTTGACACCTTTCAGGGGGGAGGGGGTGCAGATACCTGTCTAAAGACAGGTATTTGCACCCACTTCCGGCCACAGTCTGCGGGCAGGATGTCGCCTCCCGTCTGCCCCTCCGTTGTGTTCTGGGAACACTCGGCTCCTGGAGCACAGCAGGAGCCAGTCAGCAGGTGCAGCGCGACTCGCGCATGCGCCGTAGGGAACCGGGCAGTAAAGCCGGAGCGCTTTACTTCCTGGTTCCCTCACCGAGGATGGCGGGGAGCAGCAGAGTGACGAGCGATTGCTCGTCCTCTGCTGCGATCGGCGCTGGACTCCAGGACAGGTAAGTGTCCTAATATTAAAAGTCAGTAGCTGCAGTATTTGTAGCTGCTGACTTTTAATATTTATTTTTTTCAGCGGAGCTCCGCTTTAATCTAAAATAATAAAACCTTTTTTAATTGGAGTTTTTGTGCTGACTAGCTGAAAAAAAAATTGCTGGGGAAATGGTTTGTATTCTGTTAATTGCCCTGCCCATGGGCACCTTGCTAGGTATATTGATCTGAGCGCTTACCATTTTTCCAAACCTGCGCTTTTTGCCCAAAGTATCCAGGAAGCTTTCTGATTTGCTGTTGGAGCCTCAGTTTTGTCTCCATCTTTTTTGAAAAAATAAAGAGTCGGGTTTGTTTGAACATAGCTAATGTAGCGTAGACACATCCAGAGACGAAAGCATTTTTTCTTCCTGTGGGTTAATTAAATATTTAAATGATTGCTCGCAAGATGACATCACCTAGTAGAAACGGATCAGTCTTTCCTCTTGGCTCGTTTAAGGAAGATGGCATCAGTGTTTCCGAGCCACAATAGGAATAGCAGTTGCATGCTCTTGGTTGGATGCATTGCGTTACATGGGTACGCTGAGGGCCAGGTTTGGCAGGGCTCCCAATTCGTCTGAGCTAAAGCTCCCATGATGCCGCAATGCTCCTAAGGCAGGCCGATAATACCTATGAATGGGCACCGTTCCCAGATCAACCATTTTAAAACTGACACTTATGAAACACGCATGCTGAACTGTGTGCAGATCTAGTACTGAGGATACAATGGTGTATGAAAGCCAGGGCAAAGGTGGAACAGTTGTCCATAGAAACCAATTTGAGAATTGGTAGCCCTTGGGCGGCCTTTCTTAACCTTAATAACATGGAGGGACCCCTAAAATAGAATTCAGGTCTCGGGGAACCCCTGATCGTTTTATTTACAGCTCACATACATTAGTATGTTGGTCATTGGGAAGAATACTCCTTGCATCAGTGGGAGGAATACTTCTTACATACCCTGTTTCCCCAAAAATAAGACCCACCCCAAAAATAAGACCTAGCATTATTTTCCAGGAGGCCTGCAATATGAGCCCTACCCCGAAAATAAGCCCTAGTTTAAAATTCTTTTAAAATCCTATAATTCACTCTATTACAGTAGTATATAATGTACAATGTGTGTGTTTCTGTAATATAATTGTGGGGAAGAGAGCTCTGGCGGGTCACAGAAGCGCAGAGCGGCGCTATAACGAAAGTATTTGGCACAATTCTATTACAGAAACACACACATTGTACATTTTATAATACTGTAATGGAGTGGATTATAGGATTTTACAAGCATTTTATCTGAGTTTACACTGGGGATTCCTGTCAGGCAGGGAGGGGGAGGGAGAGGGGGAGAGAAGACCGCACATTACATGGTGAGACCTACCCCGAAAATAAGCCCTACTGTGTCTTTTGTTGCAAAAAATTAATATAAGACCTGGGCTTATTTTGAGGGAAACACGGTAGGTGGTCAATAGGAGGAATACTTTTTTACATTGGTCAGTGGGATAAATGATGCATCACCCTGGAGTTTAGGCAGGGTTGTTCCTCACAAATGTACTTGCCAGGAGTAGATATCCTGGTTGATTGTTAGAGATCCATTGATTTCTCCCTAAGACCCCTTTCACACTGAGCCGCTCATGGTGTCGACGGTAAAATGCCACTATTTTTACTGCTGACTATATGGGTGGATTTGCATCGCATTTTGGCCGCTAGCGGGGCGGTTTTACCCCCCCGCTAGCGGCTGAGAGAGGGTTAAAGCCGCCTGCAATGCGCTGCTGCAGCAGCGAATTCCGAGCGGTATAGCCACACTGTCCCATTGATTTCAATGGGCAGCAGCGGTGGAGGAGCGGTATACACGCCGCTCCTTCACCGCTCCAAAGATGCGGCTAGCAGGACTTTTTTTTTTTTTTTACCATCCTATTTAAGGATAACTCTGGCGTGTTCGCATAGTACACGTGCAGAGCCCGCCAGGAAGTGTGCACAGCGCTGCGCTAATCGCAGCCAGGGAGACATTTCACGATCCCTGCAGCCGAGCATCGGGACAATGTCTCCCTGACTGTGATTAGCGCAACGCCGTGCACACTTCCTGGCGGGCTCTGCATGTTTACTAAGGCGAACACGCCAGAGCTCATCCTTAATCCTATAAGTGCAACGGTGCAGCTGTTTTGAGGGGGATTGCAGGCGCTATTTTTAACGCTATTGCACCTGCAATACGCCCTCAGTGTGAAAGGGGTCTAAGTTTGGCCTTGTTGCACTTTTCTCTTCTACCATTAGGTGGCCAGGTACTTGGCCGTACTAAATATGAGAAGGGCAACGTAAGGTCAGGAGTATATGGGTTATCTCAAACAATGGGCAGGGGTTTTCTTGCATCCCTTGGCCTGCTGGGAAAGCCAATATATTCAGGTGGAGTCAGGTGATTTGTGTTCTGTACCACCTGGACGGCTGTCTGCATAACTCCCAACTTTTTGAGATGGGAATGAGGGACACCTATCGGCAAAAGTATGCAGGCATAGGACACACCCCTTGCCACGCCCCCTAAAGGAGAATTGTACATAAAAACAAATTGGTGAACCCCACAAGTGCTTTTTTTTATTTTATTTTTTTCACCACTGCTATTCCTTTTATATTGGCTTTTAGAAATTACAAATGCAGCAATTTAGAAATCGGATGAAAATATTAAAAGTCAGTAGCTACAAATACTGCAGCTGCTGACTTTTAATAATCTGACCCTTACCTGTCCTGGGTCTAGTGATGCGGACGCACGAAGCACCTTCCTCTCCGGGCATGCGTGAGCCGTGCTGAGCACTATGGTTCGCCGGGCTATCATCTGGGACCTGTGACGTGTCCTAGGTGATTGCCGAGAGGGAGGGGGGAGAGGTGAACTTCCTTCCGGCGCCCCGGGAGGAAGTGGTTGAGTGGGAAGTAGTTTGGTTGAGTGGTAAAATGCAGTAGAGTGTCTGCAGTCAATACATAATCTTCTATTCTGTATCTGCTCTGCAAGGAATTTAGGGTAGATAATATGAAAACAGATTTCAGACCAGCTATATTTAAAAAAAAAAACACACTTTTTATTTTTAATTTTTAAAGTGTAAAGTTCACCTTTTCACTCTTCCCAGCCCTCCTACCCTTCGCCATACCCGCTGTGCTTGCCTCCAGGGCCGATCCGCCCTATAGGCTCACTATGCAAGCCGCTTAGGGCCCCGCAAATCTGCGGAGGGCCCCCCAAATTACTAGAGGCCCCGCCGGGTGAGAAGTAATTTTCGTCCCCTCACCCCGCTTCTCAAATCGCTGGCTGCATGGGAGAAGAGGTAAGAAGTCAGCACCTCCTGCTTCTCACTTTAATGTAAGATGTCATTTCCGACAGCAAAACACCCCCTTCCCCGCTTCTCAACTGTAATGTGTCATGTCATTTTCGGCAGCCCCCGCTTCTCAACTTTAATGTGACATGTCATTTTGCTAAGGGCCCCAGGGAGGTCAGGATCGGCACTGCTTGCCTCTATAGGTAATGAGCTGTCAGTGCCTATGCAGCCTATGTATTAACCCAGGGATTTAAAATCCCCGCTCTTCTCCCCCTTCTATTTGCAGGGCTTCCAGGACAGATCAGAACAATTCTGATTGGTCAGCGCTGACACAGAGAATTGTTTTGATCCATCTCAGAAGTCCTGCAGAAAGAAGGGGGAGAAGAGCGGGATGGGAACATGACAGCTAATCACCCACAGAGATGAGTACAGCGGGGACTAGGGTGGGTTGGGATGTGTGTAGGATGTTGGTTCACCTTTTTATTCTTTCTGAAAGGGTGAACGAACCCTTTAGGCCCCCTTCACACCAGCGGACGGATCGGGTCGCCTGTACGTCTTTCAGGTGGACCCGATCGGACCACCCATTGTTCTCTATGGGGGGGGGGGGGTGTCAGCGGACATGTGTTCGCTGGCATCCGATGCGGTCTGCTAAAAATGGATGGGGATACATTCGCCATCCATCCAATCGGATGGAAACGGACATGTAGTCCATTTCCATCTGCCCTCCCCATTGAGCACAGCGAGCTGTGTCCGTCTCTGCTCTGCATAGCGGAGCGGACACGGACCTGTCATCCACCTGCTTAGCGGTGATCAGCGGAGAGATCCCACGCTGAGCAGGCGCATCCTCTTGGGCAGATTCCGCCCCGTGTGAAAGGGGCCTTACTGTATACAATTTAAATATTTTATTGCCATCTCTGTCTCTCTTGTGGAGATTTCCACTTCTGATTTTACCAGGACAGGAAGTGAGGGGAAATCTCTTCGGCATTCGACACTTCCGTGAGCGTCGGATATCTGATTCTCACTGTATGCTGTGCTCCCATCCTCTGACCTCTACATCACTACAGGACTCGGCAGTGTCCCAGGGGTCGGTTGCTGTAAAATCTTGTAGGCTTGAGGCCGCAGTACTGCAAGGAAGAAAAGATATTAAACACGGGCCGCCACAGAAATGAATACAAGAGCTTTGCTCCTTTAGGGACTTTTCATCTGGGTTTTCTCTCAATCTTTCAGGGTCGCTATAAAAATAATAAATATTTTGTGTGACGCTGAGAAACGCAATACGCTATTCCTGCCTCAGGGTTCTGGTGTTTTAATATACAAATTGGCGACGATGCCAAAGTGTTAATTGGCGAACGTATTTAACATGCTAGAAATAGTTGCAAAAAAACGTGAGTTATGCAAATGCATATTTATTAACAACTTCTGTGCTTAAGGCTGCTTTCACACTGAGCAGCGCCGGGCATCGGCGATTAAGCGCCACCATTTATAGTGCTGATGTGCAAATAACGAATCCTATATAAATGACCAAATAAATAGTAAAAGTCCATACTGGTGAACATTCCAAAGTGAATGATTCCGTCTATCCAAAAGAGAGTGCAATATTTTATCCCATTTCTAAATTGCTGTAAATTTCAAAAATCCAATATAAAGGATCAGTAGTGGTAAAAAAAAGTGCTGATGGGTTTAACCAATCCTTTGTTGTACAATTCTCCCTTTAAAGGGACATGGCAGGGGGTGTGTGCCTACATACTTGGGTGTCCCTCATTCCCATCTCTGAAAGTTGCATTACATCAGCATGTGCGAATAAGATGAGCGTCCCCTTTTGGGTGGAGTTCCACTTGAAGTGATCTCCTCCTCCTCCTATTTAGAACTACATTTCCCAGCAGCCCTTGGGAGAAGCTGTGTGATCTTCAGCAGTAGGCATTGTCTTTTAATTTTTTCCACGGTGACAACACATGTTGGGGAAAGCCCAGTGTGCCTATGTAAACATTTTAGTTTGCACAGAAGATGCTGAAAGACAGGATGACTATGCTGCCGGATAGGCATGTGCATTTCGTTTCGTTCCGAATCGAAATTCGGACATTCGGATGCATACGAATTCCCGAATTGCAATATTAATGAATTTACCGAATCCGAACGAACGTTTTCGATTCCGAATCGAAAACCCGCGGACGAAATTCGATCGGAATTCGAATTTTTTTTTTTTTTTTTTTCGAATTTCGTCCGCGGGTTTTCGATTTGGAATTCGAATTTTTTTTTTTTTTTTTTTGAATTCCGATCGAATTTCGAAATTATATTCGAAGAGAGAATTTTCGAATTCGACCGGATTTTTCGAAATTCGGTCGAAAACGAATTTAACTAACCTAACTTAACGAAATTAATTAAATAACGAATTAAAACAAAACTAAACAAAATTTTCCCTTTTGCACATGCCTACTGCCGGAATTTAAGGAGCCTTCTTGTGGTATTGCAAACCCTTGGCAGGGCCGTTCTCCATGCAATTAGTATGCAGTGTGGGCTAAAGAGCCAATCAGACAGACATCTGCTGAGTGTGGGCACAGCCACAGGGGGTCTATGCCTGACACCTTCCCTCCTGGGCCGAGATATCTATATATGGGGAGCTGTGGGCACAAGGCTGTGTGTACTGCATGCAGTCTGCATATCATATGAGCACAGTGTAAAGTCCATATAGAATGTGTATGGTGGGCATAGTAAAGTCTACATAGTTGTGTTTAGTATAGTCACACCATGTACTGAGTAATCTATAGTGTGAGCATGGCATAACCCTGGTATGGCGGTACCTGTAGTCACATCAGTGTTTCTCAGCTCCAGACCTCAACAGGTCATGTTTCCAGGCTTCCCATTTTGCACAGGTGATTTTGATCAGTTTCACTGCCTTATTAATTACCACAGCTGTTTCATCTGAGGGAAAATCCTAAAAACATGACCTGTTGGGGCAAATTGAGGACTGGAGTTGAGAAACGCTGCTCTACATCAAATATGTCAAACACAAGGCTAAATCCAGCCTACCAGGCCCTGTCATGTGGCCCTCTTACCCAGTTTTTGGAGCCAGATGTGACAAAACTCTATTCTGCCACCTCCGGCTCTCACCCTCCTCTCCCACTCCCCGTTGTCACTTGTAGGGGGACAGTTTAGCTCTCAGCGGCTTCCAGATGTAACAAATCCCTGCACACACTCACGGCGGAAAAAGCACTCCAGAATGTGAGATCTGTGAGCATGATCTCCCTCCAAGGCTGTGCTGCCTACACAGGGAGCTATAACGGTGCCACCTACACAGGATGGGCCTGGGGCTGCCTACATACGGAGTTACTAGAGCCAGGCAAGTTGGGGAGTGTGTGTTGTGCAAAGAGCACCACTAAACCCTGCATTCTGTACACAGTGCACCCCTGAACTCTGTACGCAGCGCACCCCTGCACTCTGTACGCAGCACACTTTGTACACAGCGCACCCCTGTGCAAAGGGCACCCCTGTGCTCTGTGCAAAGGGCACCCCTGCACTCTGCACGCAGCGCACCCCCGAACTCTGCACGCAGCGCACCCCTGCACTCTGTACATAGTGCAACCCAGAACCCTGAACTCTGCACGCAGCGCACCCCTGAACTCTGCACGCAGCGCACTCTGTACGCAGCGCACCCCTGCACTCTGCTCTCTGTACATAGTGCACCCCTGAACTCTGCACACAGTGGACACCTGAACTCTGCACTTTGTATGCAGCGCACCCCTGTGCAAAGGGCACCCCTGTACTCTGTGCAAAGGGCACCCCTGAACTCTGCACTCTGTACACAGTGTACCCCTGAACTCTGCACTATGTGTGAAGTGCAGAGTGCACTTGAGACTGGGCCCTGGTGTTCCGCCACCATGGGAGGTCACCAGCTGGGGGGTCGGGGAGGCCCTTTATGGTTTCTTGTACCGGGGCCCAGAAGGTTCTAGTTACGCCTCTGATCTGAGGTCTGCTGTAACATCTGATCAGGAGGCGTAGAGGAGGCAAAAATACGTTTTTAATAAAAGTGAACTCATCCTTTAAAAAGTATTCTGGTTGCTGCAATCGCTCATAAAGGGATATAATACAAAGATTGTTACATAAAAGTACAGCCTTGTGAATGCGTTGTACATGCTCTCCTATTAGCCGGCTAACCAAGCCGCTGTGTAATATATTGCTGCGTGAGTCTCTCTAATTGGAAATTTCTGTGTACATCTGAGGTCCGCTTCGAATCCAGCGCAGACAATAGAATTGTTGATACTTGTGATTAATGGGGTGTCCAAACAGCCATTATAGAAAGCCTCCGACCAATATTCCATGAGGATAAAACCCAGTATAATACTCCAATAGTAGGGGAGACGACTAGATTATCATACGGGCTCATCTGGATGGAGCTGATGAATGCAGATGGGAGAAATTAATAGACCGTCTCGACTTGGACTGTTTGGTAGGGTCATTAGTTCACAACCCATGCCGTGACATTTTCATCTAGAATCCAATTACAAATTCTATTTAGACACCGGATTCCAGAATGCCGCCATTATAAACCTCCTTTTTATATTGCGCTGAATGAATTTCAGACTCTTTAAATCTAATGTTCAGGCAAAAAGCTAAATGCACAACTAAATGAGTATCTGCAGATGTCTTGCCTTATCTTTTGGTCCAGGTTCACCTTGTGTATACTACTATTTTTTAATTTAAAAAAGTGTAATTTTTTTTCCCCAAAAAGTGCGCTTGTAAGACCGCTGCGCAAATGCGGCATGACAGAAAGTATTGCAACGATCGCCATTTTATTCTCTAGGGTGTTGGGATAAAAAATATATATATAATGTTTGGGGGTTCTAATTAAAGGGAAGAAGATGGCAGTGAAAATAGTGAAAAATTACATTAGAATTGCTGTTTAACTTGTAATGCTTAACTTGTAATACCAACGGCCACCACCAGATGGCGCCATGTTACACATCTGGTGGTAATAACTTGTAATACCAACGGCTCACCACCAGATGGTGCCAGCTCACAAAAAAAAGTCGCCAGGACCCTATTTCTAGTCGCCCTGGCTCCCAGGATTTGTCGAGCCCTGGTAGTAGTAGTAGTAGTAGTAGTAGTAGTAGTAGTAGTAGGCAACCTTTCATAGGATGAGAACACTTTAGTCACGCAAATAATTTTTTTTACGGAGGAACGCTATGGACTCTGATGTAAGGGGGTTTCTGCTCACCAAAGCTCCCCCTTACATCCTGTTCCCAGCATTTCCCCTTTAAATTGGGGTCCACGGGGTACCCCTTACCCATGAGTCCCCCTTACCTTTAGTGTACTCATATGCTTGGAGGCCGGAGAGAGAAGAGACGGTGGGGGGATGAATTTTGTCAGACAGTGGATGGTGAGCTTACTCGTCTGAGGATGGAGGCTTAGGCCTCAACACCTTTCATCCATGATGTACTGTATCTGCCGGTTGCTGAGCTTCAAACTTTCAGCCCACACATCCCTTTTCTGAGGCACAGAACACCGGGGATTGGAGTGTAGGTAGGCAGACAGAGGGGTAGGGGTGGAAGAAGGAGAAGCAGATCAAGCCTTCTCTTCTGCCCATGTATGGGGAGGGGCATCTGTGCACATCTATGTACTCGGGGCCGGCGGTTGTGGTATTTTGGTTACTTGGGGAGCCACAGTCCATTCTGAATATTGTGTCTGGGTTTCGGGTGGTCTGAAACCCAGACACATGATTCAAAACCCGGGCTGTCCAGGTGGCAGCCCTAAGTGGCGTCCCGGCCGCGCCCTTTCAAAAAACTATCGAGCCCCCAATAAAGAGACTATGACTATGCTCTGTCGGGAAACTTTCCCGAAGTGCATTGCGGCAAATGACGTCGCAAGGACGTCATTTGCTTCAAAGTGAACGTGAATGGCGTCCAGCGCCATTCACGAATCACTTACGCAAACTACGTAAAGTTCAAATTTCGCGACGCGGGAACGACGGGTATACGTAACATTGGCTGCCCCTGCTAATAGCAGGGGCAGCCTTACGCGAAAACCACCGTACGCAAACTGCGTACGCAGGGCTCGCGTAATGTTGTGAATCGGCGTTGGTATGCAATTTGCATACTATACGCTGAGCACAACGGGAACGCCACCTAGCGGCCATCGCAAGAATGCAGCCTAAGATATGCGGGCATAAGAGCCTTATGCCATGCATATCTTAGGCTGCAGTCGGCGTAACGAGGTTCCTGAATCAGGAGCATTCGTTACGCCGGCGCAAGTAAGCAATTGCGCTGCGTAACTATGGTTACGCAGGCGCAATTGCTCTCTGAATCCGGGCCAGGGTCTTTAACTGGCATTCAGAGAGCTTTAACAAAGCGTGTCCGAAGCCATGTTTTGAAACAAGTGTAAACTAGCCCATAGTGTGTACTAAGCTTTATGTTGCTTTACCTTCAACAAGGGCCTTCCTGATTGCATACAAATTGAAAGTTTTTAGGTTTGACCTCGTATTATATGGTTTTGGTTAATCTAAAGGAAAATTGTAAAAGTAAATTGTATAATGTATGGCCAGCCTTGGCTTTGAATCAGGTAATGTAATAAAGATTAGAGACACGCCACATCCATAATTGGTTACAAAACCAAAGAGAAAAGCATAGGATCAGGTAATGTACCAAGCCTTGTGTCTCTCTGTGCATGACCCATAGAAAGAGAGAAGCTCGTCTGTATGATTAGATCTGCCAATTGGGTGTTTTGTGCTCGGCTTTTTTTTTTTGCTGACATTACCAGCTGTCCTCCTATACTTACCTGGAAGGTGCAGTACAGCAATAAAGACAATCTCTATACGGGAGAGTCTCCCGATATAATGGAGGCAATATTGGATGACCTGATTACTTTATAAAAGTCTGATATCAAAAACTGTTGGACACTATTAGACTCTAAGGCTGCATTCACATTGTAACGCCGCGTACGCGGCGTATTTTGCCGCGATTTGTTTACTTTTTTTTTTTTTAACAAATAATTTCCATTGATGTCTATGCCCGAACGCCAATGCCGCCTGAAAAAAAGGGTCCGGGACTTGTTTGCAGGCGTTTCGGCGTGAGATGTGAACCATCTCATAAACATCAATGGAAATTCGCCCCTCCAGCGGCACGAGCGTCGCGCTTCAGGGGTATATACGCCGAGGTGTGAATGCAGCCTTATGCCCCGTACACACCATCACTTTATGTGATGAAAAAAAAACGACACTTTCTGTGAAGTAAAAAACGTCGTTTTTGAAACTTCAATTTTCAAAGACGAAGTTGCCTACACACCATCGTTTTCTCACAATGATCTTGCAAAGTGAGGTTACGTTCCACCACGTTTTACCATTGAAGCTTGCTTCTGGGCATGCGTGGATGAAAAAACGTCTTAGAAAACGACGTTTTTTGCTACACACGGTCAATTTCTGTGAAGTAAAAAGTGCACTTTTGAAAAACGACACATAAAATTGAAGCATGCTTCAATTTTTTTTGGTCGTTTTTTACAAGACATAAAACGACGTTTTCCCCCACACACAGTCAATTAAAAATTTTTTTTCATCACATAAAGTGATGGTGTGTACGCGGCATAAGAATCGTATTGAAAATGTCGAATCGGTAATGAAATGAAACAGAATTTTATACAAAGGTAACCATAGTGGATGTCTTGTGATGGATTGACTGAGGATGACTTTTGAAGCCTCATCTTTATTTACACATATTAAGTGCCATAAACATCTTATATCAGTGTTTTTGTACATGTAGCGCCCCCTTACTTTCAGTATGGGCACTACGCTAAAGTTAGTGGGGAATGGGATGGTTATTTTGCTCCCATTCACAATTTGTCGGAATTTGGGCTGCTGTCATTCCTGAACTGTCCTGTGGGTCAGTCTGCGCTCCGGGGGTGTTTTTCCACCCCTGGGCGACAGGTGGCGCTAGTGGGGTTCTGGCAGAACCACTTTTCCCCAGCAGCCAATTAGAGGAGTTTTCCCTCGCTGGGCATGCTGGGGGAGGGCATATCTGTGGCAGACGCCGTTGTTCTTGGTCCTCCTTCTTCCCGCGGGGTCCATGTTCCAGGTGCAGCATCCACCTTCAGGGTGCGCGCATCCAACGGACCCCAGCGATGGCCCTCCAGACAGGGGTCGCCTTCCACGAGGAGTTCCATGTTCCTGATAGGGGACCCAGTGACTTACTGGGTCCCCAGTTCTATTGAAAGGATCCCAGGCTGGGTGCCGTTCGATTGGGGGGTCGGCTTGAGGAGAACCCGGAGGCAGGTTATCCAACAGGGCTTGAACGAACCAATCGGGGATCTGGTGACCGGAATGCTGACAGGTACGCTTTGCTGTCATCCGGTGACCTTTGCTTAAATCTACTGGGAGGATTCGCCAAATTCGTTCATCTAGCTCAGGGGTCTCCATACTTTTCAAACAATGGGCCAGTTTACAGTCTTTCAGACTTCAGGGGGGCCGAATCGGGTATAAAAATGCCCCAGGGCCGAGCATCAGTGAGAATAAACATGGCCCCAGTGTTGGTGGGCAATAAGAGGAGGAATAGTGCTCCATCATTGCTATTAGTCTAAGAAATAGTGCCCCATTGTTGGTGCCATAGTGCCTCATATCATTGGAAACAATACTGCCCCAAGGGCCGGATGAAGACTAGCAAAGGGCCACATCCGGCCCTCGGGCCGCAGTTTGGAGATCCCTGATCCTGCTCATCCAAAGTAATTGGCCTGTGGCAGAGGCCTAGAGCCAGGTCTGTGAGAGAGATCTGTTCCTCCCAGCAACCTAAGTGACACTTCGGCTGCCAATCTCGTGGCAGGAGTCTGTCCGGGGGCACTTCACCCACTCTGGCTAGAGTGGCGACGAACTATAATTGATACTACTGAGAGCAGGATTGCTCGGTTCATATCCAGGCCTGATACTGCAAAGTTCTCTCTCTTGCTTCATCGACCTTTTCTGCCTATTTGACGGTGATGTTGGCCGTGTTGGTCTGGAAATAAAACATTGGAAAACCTTTATTCATTCATTAATACGCCGATCCCAACAACAAATCAGCGGCTCCTGTAAAAGTATTTTTCCATGTTTTTTAACATAACGATATTGGGCCCTTCCTGGTTTACTTTGCAACAACGTTTGTTCCTCTGAGCGCGTTCACGGCTGCTACAACATAGCTTTCGGGAGTACATGTCCCGACATGCTTGGCTCCTTTCTTCAATTCTGAAAAATCAGCACAAGGGACTCTTGTGCTGATTCCTGTTAGTAGAAATCCTTCTCCTTTCACTACAGCTTCAGTGATTTGAAAAATTAAACTGGATCTCTGGAGGGGGCGGAGCTATCAATCATCTGCCCATCCTACATTCATAGATTCAGTTTAATTCGTAGAAGCGATTTCTGTGAATGGAGGAAGTGGGCTCAAATGCATGGTCCTTGTTGCATGCCCATGGAAACCCTCTGCCACACCCCTTAAAGGACAATAAACCAAAAAAAGTTAATTAATTAAACCCTCATGTGTTTTTTTTGTTTTTTTACCATTATTCTACCTTTTTAAATTGGCTTTAGCACTGGGAAACACTTTTTGAAAGATAAAAAGTGCATTTTCTATACAACTATATAGATCAGACCAAAATGAGGGGGAAAGTGGGACATTGCTCCAAATCGGGGACAGTCCCTCGAAATCAGTGACAGTTGGGAGCTATGGGCATGCTACAAGAGATAGCCAAAGGGGCATGCTTCTTAACCACTTCCCGACCGCCGCATGTACATATACGTCCACAGAATGGCACGTACAGGCAGATGGGCGTACATGTACGTCCTTGCCTTCTAGCGGGTCCTTGTACGTCCTTGCCTTCTAGCTACATGCGGCGGTCGGATTCCCGCGGGGAGCGATCCGGGACGACTGCGCGGCTATTCGTTTATAGCCGATCCGTCGCGATCGCTCCCCGGAGCTGAAGAACGGGGAGAGCCGTGTGTAAACACGGCTTCCCCGTGCTTCACTATGGCACTGCATCGATCGAGTGATCCCTTTTCTAGGGAGACTCGATCGATGATGTCAGTCCTACAGCCACACCCCCCTACAGTTGTAAACACACACTAAGTGAACACTAACTCCTACAGCGCCCCCTGTGGTTAACTCCCAAACTGCAACTGTCATTTTCACAATAAACAATGCAATTTAAATGCATTTTTTGCTGTGAAAATGACAATGTTCCCAAAAATGTGTCAAAATTGTCCGAAGTGTCCGCCATAATGTCGCAGTCACAAAAAAAATCGCTGATCGCCGCCATTAGTAGTAAAAAAAAAAAAATAATAATAAAAATGCAATAAAACTATCCCCTATTTTGTAAACGCTATAATTTTTGCGCAAACCAATCGATAAACGCTTATTGCGTTTTTTTTTTTTTTACCAAAAATAGGTAGAAGAATACGTATCGGCCTAAACTGAGGAAAAAAAAAAAATTTATATATGTTTTTGGGGGATATTTATTATAGCAAAAAGTAAAAAATATTGAATTTTTTTCAAAACTGTCGCTCTATTTTTGTTTATAGCGCAAAAAATAAAAACCGCAGAGGTGATCAAATACCACCAAAAGAAAGCTCTATTTGTGGGGAAAAAAGGACGCCAATTTTGTTTGGGAGACACGTCGCACGACCGCGCAATTGTCTGTTAAAGCGACGCAGTGCCAAATCGCAAAACCTGGCCTGGGCATTTAGCTGCCTAAAGGTCCGGGGCTTAAGTGGTTAAGAAGGTCAGAGTATGGACATGCTATAAAAGATGGTCCGAGAATGCTACATGAGCTGGCTGGAGACTATGGGCATGCTGCATAAGCTGGCCAGACACGATGGAAATGTCGCATGCATTGGTTAGAGACTGTTGGCACGCTACATAACCTGGTCAGAGACCATGAATATGCTACAAAAGTTGGTCAGAGACTTAGGACATGCTTCAGGAGACAGTCATAGGCTGGAGACACTTTACAGGAGACTGATAGAGATCACTGCTATTACAGACCATTTACAAATCAATGCTTCCACAGTTGTTCTCCCTACAGCCCCGTTTAAATTACATGAGCCACATCTGATCTTTCAGAGAAATCTATTATAAAAGATCAGAAGAAAAAGAGAAAAGGGATGGAAGGCACAAAAAAAAAAAGAGTTTAATAGAAGTAAAACTATTCAATTACTAAAAGCCAAGTTTTGCATGCGCTTTTTAATGCGTTTTCGTGCTCATTTATGTGCATTCTGTTGGCTAGAATGTTCATTTATTCCTAGCAATCCGTGTTAATGCACATTTTGGCATTTTTTCACCCAAACACTCTTCTTCTGAATCTGCAAGTGATTTTTATTTATTTTTTCTTCTCCCTTCATGCCTGTAAATGCATATGTGTGCGTGGACACGTAGGGTTTGATTTACTAAAGGCAACTGCAGTTGTTTCAGAGTTTAGTAAATGAGCAGAAGCTCTGCTGACTTCCATCATCCAATCGTGTGCAAGCCAAAATACTGTTTTATTTTTAGTTTTTTTTAGTTTTTCCTTGCACGTGATTGGGTACCGTATTTATCGGCGTATACCGCGCACTATTTTGCCCTGAAAATCAGGGCAAAATCGTGGGTGCGCGATATACGCCGATACCCGATATACGCCGATACCCTGTACGTACAGGACGTCAGCGCGACAGTTGCCGAGCCTGCCCGTAGATTCACGAGTGTACTGCGCTCGGTATATGCCGGCGCAGTATTCAAACTCGTGGCGGGAAGGACGCCGGACCCGCCAAAGAGGACGCCGGACCCGACGAAGAGGACACCCGAAGCCGCAGAAGGACGCCGGACCCGACGAGGCCGCCGCGCAAGACACCAAAACTGTAAGTACAAAAAAACTTTTTTTCCACAGGATTGGGGGCCACTTTAGGGGTGCGCGGTATACGCGGGAGCGCGTTATACCGCGATAAATACGGTTTTCTTTTGAAAAGTGAAGCTTTACCTCATTTACTAAGCTCTGCAGCAACTGCACTTGTAGAGTGCAACTTCTATTTGCCTTTAGTAAATCAATCCCATGGGCTAACATAGAGGGGCATTTAGGGGCATAAAAAAAAACTGTAATGCCGCGTACACACGATCGGAATTTCTGACAAAAGATATTCGATGTGAGCTTGTTGTCGGAAAATCCGACCGTGTGTAGGCTCCGGACATTTGCTGCCGACAACAAATGTTTGAGAGCTGGTTCTAAATTTTTCTGACAACAAAAGTTCTTGTCGGAAATTCCAATCGTCTGTATGCACAAAAATCCTACGCATGTTCGGAATCAATTTGACACATGCTCGGAGTCATTGAACTTAATTCTTCTCGGCTCGTCTTAGGCCCCGTACACACGACCGAGTTTCTCGGCAGAATTCAGCCAGAAACTCGATCGGAGCTGAATTCTGCCGAGAAACCCGGGCGGGTGTACACTTTTGGCCGAGGAAGCCGACGAGGATCTCGGCGAGGAAATAGAGAACATGTTCTCTATTTCCTCGTTGTTCAATGGGAAATTTCGGCTCGCCGAGATCCTCGGCGGCTTCACAAGGAACTTGACGAGCAAAACGATGTGTTTTGCCCGTAGAGTTCCTCGGACGTGTGTACGGGGCCTTAGTGTTGTACGTGACCGCGTTCTTGGCGTTTGGAATTTCCGACAACATTTGTGTGACCGTGTGTATGCAAGACAAGTTTGAGTGAGCCAACATTCCGTCTGAAAAAAATCCACAGTTTTGTTGTCGGAATGTCCGATCGTGTGTACGTGGCATTAAAGTGCTGTTTTTGATGTCCTGTGTGCACAAGGTTTAAGTGTGAATGGGTGGTCTGCAGCTCTTGGGTGGCATGTTGGGCACCAGGGAGTTTACAGCCTCGTCAACCAATCATGTGTTGTCTAAGGCCAAGACTTTTTTTTTTTTCTTTTCATTTTGTAGAGTGGGGAAGAGTTGGAGCCTCTATCAGGTTTTGGACCAGGGTGGTGACGTGGACATGGCCCATCTTGATCTTGGCAAAGCATTTAATGCCGTTCCAAATATTCTAATAAAAAAAGTTGTACAAGTTAGGACTTAACCCTATGGGTGGTTCAGTGGGTATGCAGTTGGCTAAAGGATAGATAACGGGGTGTGGTTGTAAATGGGGTTCATTCAGAACAAAGACCAGTCACTAGTGGTGGACCACAAGGTACTAAGTCCTGTTCTATTTAATCTGTATGTTTGTTTTTAGGTTTGGTGGGTAATGTATGTCTTTTTTTTCTGATGATACAAAGGTGTGGAATGGGGTTGATGTCCCTGGAGGTGTCTGTAACATGATTTGGCATTGTTGGAAGATTGGTCAAAGCCGTGGAAACTGCAGTTCAATGTTTCTAAATGCAAAATAATGCATTTTTAATGAAAAATAATCCCTCAACGGAGTAGACTATTGGGAGTTCAGTGTTGGCCAGCACTACAGAAGAAAAAGGTTTGGGTGGAATTATTATGAGTGACCAGTGTGATCAGACAGTGGGAAGAGCAAATAGAATTCTGTGATGTATCACTAGAGGAGGAAGAAAGGTTCTGATTCCCCTATATAGAACTTTATATCACCTAGAGCAGGGGTGTCCAAACTGCGGCCTGAGGGCCAGATGTGGCCCTTTACTAGCCTTTATCTGGCCCTTGGGGCACTATTCCTCCAACTGATATGGGGCACTATTCATCCCATTGACTCCAACAAGGGGGCACTATTTCTTCCACTGATACCAATGATGGGATACTATTCCTCCTACTAATCGGGGCACCACTACTCCTCCTACTGAGACCAACCTTGGGGCCATATTTATTATCACCGATGCTGAGTCCAAGACATTTGCCATCTCTGCTGGCCACAATTCGGCCCTCCTAAAGTCTTAAGGACACAAAACTGGCCCTTTGTTTGAAAAGTTTGGAGACCCCTGACCTAGAGGGATCACCAGCAGATCAAAGGAGATCCTGATTCTTCTATATAGGTCTTTATATCACTAGAGGGTTGACCAGCAGGTGGAAGGAGGTCCTGATAATTCCTCTATATCAAAAGTCTTCAAACTGTGGCCCTTTGCTTACCTTTTTATCCAGCCCTATTCATCCCACTTAAGTGAGACACTATTCTGTACATTGACACCAAAAATGGGGCAGAATTCCTGCAACTGACAACAATGGGGCACCATTTCTCCCACTGACGGCAACAATGGGGCACCAATTATCCCCCTAATATCAAAGATGGGGCACGGTTTATTCCCACTGATGCCAGAAAAAAAAAATTGGTGGCCATAGTCTGGCCCCCTAACGACTGAAGGACAGTAAACTGGCCTGTGACGGATCCGTCGCACACCCCGCTTGAGTGCGCCGCTTCCTCCAGTGTGAACATATAGATCAGATATTGTAGCTAATCATACAAGACTAGCCGACAATAGCTTGTATAAATCCTGGAACGTTTTATTGAACAAGGATACAGGCTTTTTATACACTTGAAAAGTATGTCAGTCCCCCCACATACACAATAACCCAAATATTTACCCAAAACCTCACACAATGGGTTACATAATGAGGTAGGGTGGGCTCATGGCCACCCCCTCCCCTTCCCCTCCATCCTTTAGCAACTACTAGCTGACAATGATATAATTAACATGCTCATTAACACAGCACTTAAACCAGCCTAGGTGAACAGACTGCCCGGCAACAAGGGTAAAACAAAGTACATTACACATTATGCTAAATATAAACGCAGAATACCTTATTAACTCCTTCCCGCCGAATGTACGCAGATATGCAGCCTCGGCTTTAGGGGGTTATACCAGGATGATACTTGCAGCTGCAGGCATCATCCCGGTACTGTTTTTTTAGACTCTTCAGGGATAATGACGGATGCGGCTAAAAGCCACTCGGCTGTTATACCAGAGGAGCGGGAGGGGACGTCCTCCACTTCCGCCGCTCTTACCGGGCCTCCCGTCCCAGCGGGAAACCCGATCCGGCAATTCCATTGGCTAGAGAGACTGGCACAAAGCCAGAAACGGCTTCCTTCCAGTCATCTCTCTGTAAACACATAAGCAACGTCACTTCCGGTTTATTCGGTTGCGCTGGTTTTCAAAATAAGTGATAGTATTCAGAATTGTCGTTTTTGGCGATCTGAATACTTTGAAGTGCAACAGGGGGGAATTTTTTTTTTTTTTTTTTAGACCCCCGATCCCTCCATAAAGTGTACCTGTCACCACCTATTACTGTCACAAGGGATGTTTACATTCCTTATGATGGCAATAAAAGTGATAACTTTTTATTTTAAGTAGAAAAAAAAGCAGCTTTTGTTTTTTTTTTGTTTTTTTAAGCGCCTTCATCCCCACGAGGTCCCGCAGCAAAGAAAACACACACGTCGCGCATATGTAAACAGTGTTCAAATCACACGTGAGGTATCGCCCCGATCGTCGGAGTGAGAGCAATAATTCTAGCTCTAAGACCTCCTCTGTAACTCTAACCTGGTAACCGTTATTTCTTTTTTTTTTTTTTTTTTTTTTTTAAAGCACCGTCTATGGAGATTTTTAGGTACCGTAGTTTGTGGCCATTCCACGAGTGTGCGCAATTTAAAATCATGCTGAAAAGTATCTAATTATTCGGCGTAACATCATCTTTCACATTATACAAACAAATTGGGCTAACTTTTTAGTTTTTTTTTTTTTAATTCATGAAAGTGTCTTTTTTTTTTTTTTTTTTTTCTCTAAAAAAAAAATGCATTTGAAAGACCGCTGCTCAAATACAGGTGGTTCTCAAAAAATTAGCATATTGTGATAAAGTTCATTATTTTCTGTAATGTACTGATAAACATTAGACTTTCATATATTTTAGATTCATTACACACAACTGAAGTAGTTCAAGCCTTTTTATTGTTTTAATATTGATGATTTTGGCATACAGCTCATGAAAACCCAAAATTCCTATCTCAAAAAATTAGCATATTTCATCCGACCAATAAAAGAAAAGTGTTTTTAATAAAAAAAAAGTCAACCTTCAAATTATTCTGTTCAGTTATGCACTCAATACTTGGTCGGGAATCCTTTTGCAGAAATGACTGCTTCAATGCAGCGTGGCATGGAGGCAATCAGCCTGTGGCACTGCTGAGGTGTTATGGAGGCCCAGGATGCTTCGGTAGCGGCCTTAAGCTCATCCAGAGTGTTGGGTCTTGTGTCTCAACTTTCTCTTCCCAATATCCCACAGATTCTCTATGGGGTTCAGGTCAGGAGAGTTGGCAGGCCAATTGAGCACAGTAATACCATGGTCAGTAAACCATTTACCAGTGGTTTTGGCACTGTGAGCAGGTGCCAGGTCGTGCTGAAAAATGAAATCTTCATCTCCATAAAGCTTTTCAGCAGATGGAAGCATGAAGTGCTCCAAAATCTCCTGATAGCTAGCTGCATTCACCCTGCCCTTGATAAAACACAGTGGACCAACACCAGCAGCTGACATGGCACCCCAGACCATCACTGACTGTGGGTACTTGACACTGGACTTCAGGCATTTTGGCATTTCCCTCTCCCCAGTCTTCCTCCACACTCTGGCACCTTGATTACCGAATGACATGCAAAATTTGCTTTCATCCGAAAAAAGTACTTTGGACCACTGAGCAACAGTCCAGTGTTGCTTCTCTGTAGCCCAAAGTGGCTTGACCTGGGGAATGTGGCACCTGTAGCCCATTTCCTGCTCAAGCCTGTACACGGTGGCTCTGGATGTTTCTACTCCAGACTCAGTCTACTGCTTCTGCAGGTCCCCCAAGGTCTGGAATCGGTCCTTCTCCACAATCTTCCTCAGGGTCCGGTCACCTCTTCTCGTTGTGCAGCGTTTTCTGCCACACTTTTTCCTTCCCACAGACTTCCCACTGAGGTGCCTTGATACAGCACTCTGGGAACAGCCTAACAGCTAATTTTTTGAGATAGGAATTTTGGGTTTTCATGAGCTGTATGCCAAAATCATCAATATTAAAACAATAAAAAGGCTTGAACTACTTCAGTTGTGTGTAATGAATCTAAAATATATGAAAGTCTAATGTTTATCAGTACATTACAGAAAATAATGAACTTTATCACAATATGCTAATTTTTTGAGAACCACCTGTAGTGTGATATAAAATATTGCAGCGATCTGCATTTTATTTTACTAGATTCTCTGCTAAATATATACATATATACATATATATATACATACACATTATATATATATATATATATATATATATATATATATATATATATATATATATATATATATATATAATCAGCCCTCAAAATTTCCACTCGCCTACTAGCATTTGGCGAGTGGATTTAAGCTGGGGGCGAGTGATGACAGGGCTGCATGACCAATCTCCCTCCAATCTGTGCCTACACTTAGAGTGCCGATGAGATTGGCGGCCGAAGAGGAAAGGTGCATGCTCGGGAAAAGTAGTCTGGTGAGCCGCGCACAGGCAGAGCAGTACACAGGTGCTCTCCTTACAATTCTCATTAAGCCATGGGACCTAACAGTATGACCTCTCTGAGCCTGCCCCCCTCCCCCGGGCCCTGACCAATGTAGCTGGAGAGCAGAAAGTAATGAGTGAGGTGGAGGACTGCAAAAATTACCACTCCGGTGCAGCGCTCACTGAAAGTTGCCCTGACATGAGAGCGGCAGCCTTCTAGTTTGTGCAGATTTCTTCTCCTTGTGCTCTATGTAAGTGGCCAGCAGTTTAGCCTGAGCACTGTGAACAGACTGGTCTCAATGTGTGCTGTGCTATGGCGTCAATGTCTGTGCAGTTGTGTGGATCTCAGTGCTGGATTGTACTCCCTCCCGCTGTGCTGCAGCTCTTCTCCGCGAGAGAGAGAGAGAGAGAGAGAGAGAGAGAGAGAGAGAGAGAGAGAGAGAGAGAGAGAGAGAGAGAGAGAGAGAGAGAGAGAGAGAGAGAGAGAGAGAGAGAGAGAGAGAGAGAGAGAGAGAGAGAGAGAGAGAGAGAGAGAGAGAGAGAGAGAGAGAGAGAGAGAGAGAGAGAGAGAGAGAGAGAGAGAGAGAGAGAGAGAGAGAGAGAGAGAGAGAGAGAGAGAGAGAGAGAGAGAGAGAGAGAGAGAGAGAGAGAGAGAGAGAGAGAGAGAGAGAGAGAGAGAGAGAGAGAGAGAGAGAGAGAGAGACTCTGTCCCTCTGGTCTGCCCCCTGTGCCATTTTGTTAAAGTTGTTGTTGGTAATATTTAATTTTGTAACTTGATTCTGCATAAAACATTGTCATGGGTGCAATTAGGCGCAGGGCAGTGTATGAATTAGGTGGGGCAACTGGTGGCGAGTAACTCTTGAGGCCTGGCTAGTAGCTCAGGACTTGAAATTTTTAACCCTGTGTGTGTGTGTATATATATATATATAATGTTTGGGGGTTCTAAGTAATTTTCTAACAAAAAATACAGATTTTAACTTGCAAGCAACAAATGTCAGCAATAGGCTTGGTCATGAAAGGGTAAACACACCAAGTAAAAGGGGGGTTTTGGGACTTTAAATGAGGTGAGTACACATCGCTATAAGATAAGTCGATATCAAAAAATGTTTTTATTGGTGAAACAAGGAAATGGTAAAATGACAAGATGCATGCAGCAATAAATTAAAATTGTCAATCGCATATTACAGACCATATATGGAAACAAACATTAGTAGCAACCAGCCAATCAATATGTGGTGTGGAACAAATCCTGGATGTAATAAAAACACTTAGTAGGTGGTGAAATCAAGATAATGTAATGAGTAAAGGCGTCTGCAGGAGAATAAGTGCATCCAAATTAGGCTGACGCGTTTCGTGGAAAATGCCACTCTTCAGGGCCGGGTGCACACAAATCTATAAAACCAAACATGAGTGGACCAGTATGATCCAATGTTATACCCCTCAACAGGGAGGCTATGTACAAAAAGAAAGGGAGAGAGCAGGGGTGGCCCATACATTAAGGGCACACGGGCACCGCCCCTCCTGTCTATCGCCGCCCCTCCTGTCAATCGCCGCCTCCCCTATTCATGGGTCCGACCCCTTTTAGGACACGACAAATGGATTCCAATGCAATTCTTTTTTTTAAGCACCGTTTAGAGCCAGAGGCTCTAGTAGACTACAATATAGGGTGGGCTCGGGGCTCAGAGAGTGAACTCCGTGCCCACCCAGATGTGTTACAGTGAATCAATATTCGCTGTTGTAACACTGATCCTCCTCCCGACCAATCAGGAAGCAGGTTTTCAGCGGATTGGCTGAAAGGACAGGCAATCCTATTTGAAATTGCCATCAGTCCAGGCACCTGGTGGATCCGGACTTGGGCAGTCGGGATGACGCGGTGCCTCTACTGAACTTCGTGACGTCAGAGGCGAGCGGACTTCAGACCATTCTCTGCTGAAAACGGGTTGCAGAAGTGCAAAATGAATTGCCCTCCTGTTACCCAGAGGGGAAGCCCAGCCTAAAAAGCTCAGGCAGGACTACTTCTTCTAATTAAAAAAACAAACCTACTGTATTTAACCCCTTAATGCCCGCCGTACGACTATTTACGGCCGCAAAATGGCACAGACAGGCAGAAGGGCGTATATATACGTCCTTGCCTTCTAGCGGGTGGGGGGTGCGATCGAGACCCCCCCCCCCCGCGCTGCGTGCGGCAGGCGGATTCCCGCGGGGAGCGATCCGGGACGACGGCGCGGCTATTCGTTTATAGCCGCTCCGTCGCGATCGCTCCCCGGAGCTGAAGAACGGGGAGAGCCGTGTGTAAACACGGCTTCCCCGTGCTTCACTGTGGCGGCGTATCGATCGAGTGATCCTTTTTATAGGGAGACTCGATCAATGACGTCAGTCCTACAGCCACACCCCCCTACAGTTGTAAACACACACTAGGTGAACCCTAACTCCTACAGCGCCCCCTGTGGTTAACTCCCAAACTGCAACTGTCATTTTCACAATAAACAATGCAATTTAAATGCATTTTTTGCTGTGAAAATGACAATGGTCCCAAAAATGTGTAAAAATTGTCCGAAGTGTCCGCCATATTGTCGCAGTCATGAAAAAAATCGCTGATCGCCGCCAATAGAAGTAAAGTAATTATTAGTAAAATAATTTGTAAAAATGCAAAAAAACTATCCCCTATTTTGTAAACGCTATACATTTTGCGCAAACCAATCGATAAACACTTATTGCGATTTTTTTTTTTTTTTTTTTTTTTTTTTTTTTTTACCAAAAATAGGTAGAAGAATACGTATCGGCCTAAACTGAGGAAAAAAAATGTTTTTATATATGTTTTTGGGGGATATTTATTATAGCAAAAAGTAAAAAATATTGAATTTTTTTCAAAATGGTCGCTCTATTTTTGTTTATAGCGGGAGGTGAGGTATAGAGGTGATCAAATACCACCAATAGAAAGCTCTATTTGTGGGGAAAAAAGGACGCCAATTTTGTTTGGGAGCCACGTCGCACGACCACGCAATTGTCTGTTAAAGCGACGCAGTGCCGAATTGTAAAAACGCCTTTGGGCATTTAGCAGAATATTGGTCCGGGGCTTAAGTGGTTAAACACAATTTTTTTTTTTTTTCTGTCGTAATTCTTCTATGTTTCTATATTTTTGTGTGATCCACTCCTCTTTATGTGCTAGAGGTGACGGAAAGTGAGGGGAAAGCCAAAGGGAAAGTGATCAAAGTAAAAGGTGAGGAAATTTCCCAAATAGGCAATTTTGTTTCTGTGACCGTTCAAGGATAAAATTTCCCCATACTTTGTGGCGACTTCCTCTCATTTCCTGTTGTGCCTCCAGGACTGGAAGTGAAGGGAAATCTTTTAGTGGGACAAGGCAGCAAAACATGACCACACAAGGGGCTGGATTCAGGTAGAATTGCGCATTATTTACGGAGGCGCAGGGCAACGTTTTTGCCCTGCGCCCCCGCAAATTTGCTGCGCTGCACCTTGATTCACGGAGCTGTAGCTCCGTAAATTGCGTGGGCGCGCCGGCAAAATGCACAACGCAAGCACGCGCAATTTAAATGATCCGTAGGGGGCGGGAATCATTTAAATTGGGCGCGTTCCCGCGCCGATCGTAGAGCGCATGCTCCGTCGTGCATTGCGGCAAATGACGTCGCAAGGACGTCATTTGCTTCAAAGTGAACGTGAATGGCGTCCAGCGCCATTCACGATTCACTTACGCAAACTACGTAAATTTCAAATTTCGCGACGCGGGAACGACAGGTATACATAACATTGGCTGCCCCTGCTAATGGCAGGGGCAGCCTTATGCAAAAACCGCCGTACGGAAACAACGTAAATTGCGTACGCAGGGCTCGCGCAACGTTGTGAATCGGTGTTAGTATGCAATTTGCATACTATACGCTGAGCACAATGGGAACGCCACCTAGCGGCCATCGCAAGAATGCAGCCTAAGATATGCGGGCATAAGAGCCTTATGCCGCGCATATCTTAGGCTGCAGTCGGCGTAACGAGGTTCCTGAATCGGGAGCATTCGTTACGCCGGGGCAAGTAAGCAATTGCGCTGTGTAACCTATGGTTACACAGGCCCAATTGCTTCTTGAATCCAGGCCAAGGATTTTAACTCTTCCCAACTCTATCCAAAACTAGAAGAAAAATGTGGCTGTATATACATATTTTTAAGCGTCATTAGATCTCACTGGTTGTTTCAGCCAACAGCAATTTGCTTTGTTCTAGTATTTTTTTTATATTGTTTTGTAAATTTGATTTTTTTTTTCTTTTTGTTTTCCTTCTTTTTCAGGACTTGTAAATCGATGTGCTCCAGTCCGATATCACTACACATCGTCTTCACTGCCAACAAACCTCCCACTCAATGTCACCAAGACCATCCGTCAGGATGAATGGCACGCACTCCGTAAGTATCCCCTTACCCCGCTTCATGAACTGGGTGATTTATGGTCTTTTTGCTGTAAGGTTTTGTACATGTATCAAGCTAATATCAGCTTGTTGCCTGTATACCGTGTTTCCCCGAAAATAAGCCCGGGTCTTGTATTAATTATGCCAACAAAAGACACAGTAGGGCTTATTTTCGGAGTAGGTCTTACCATGCAATGTGCTGTCTTCTCTCCCCCTCTCCCTGCCTGTCAGGAATCCCCAGTGTGAACTGAGTTAAAATGCTTGTAAAATCCTACAATCCACTCTGATACAGTATTATATAATGTACAATGTGTGTGTGTGTGTGTGTGTGTTCCTGTAATATAATTGTGCAAAATACCTTTTTGTTATAGCACCATTCTGCACTTCTGTGACCCGCTGGAGCTCTCTTCCCCACATTTATATTACAGAAACGCACTTATTGTACATTATATATACTACTATAATAGAGTGGATTTTAGGATTTAGTATTTTTAACTAGGGCTTATTTTCCCTCCCGGAAAAAACGCTAGGTCTTATTTTCAGGGTAGGTCTTATTTTTGGGGAAACAGGGTAGAAAACACCTATGAGACAGAAATCTTGCTGATTAATAGGGGGATCAAATAATTATTTCACTCATTAAAATGCAAATCAATTTGTAACTTATTTTAAATGCTTTTTTCTGGATATTTTTCTTGTTGTTCTGTCTCTCACTGTTAAAATAAACCTACCAATAAAATTAGACTGATCGTTTCTTTGTCAGTTGGCAAATGTACAAAATCGGCAGGGGATCAAATACTATTTTCCCTCATTGTAGTGTATCTGCTAGACTTTATTGTTGAGATCTCTGCTCTCGGTTCCTGCACACCCACCTGCCTGCTGATTTTTTTCATTATATGATAAAGAATGAACCAGGAGCAGGAATACATAAAGGTGTTACAGGAACAGAGTCGGAAGTTATTTCAGGGAGATCTTGCCACTGAACTGTCAGAGATGCCAAGGGATGATTGAGCCTACCACACCATCTTTCACTAAACTATCATTTGTGTGTAGACTAGCCTTTTCCAAATGCCCCAGGATCTCTTTATACAATGGATATAAAAAGTCTACGCACCCTGTTAAAAATGTGAGGTTTCTGTGATGTAAAAAGAAAAATGAGACAAAGATAAATCATTTCAGACCTTTTTCCACCTATAAACTGTACAACTCATTTGAGAAAAAAATTAATAAAATAAAAAAGAATAATAATAAAAATATATATATATATATATATATATATATATATATATATATATATATATATATATATATATATATATATATATATATATATATATATATATATATATATATAATTTATTAGGGTGGCCCCGATGCCACTTTTTTGAGACCGAGTACAAGTACCGAAGTACCAATACTTTTTTTTCAAGTACTCGCCGATGGCCATTACCGATCCTTTTTTTATTTTTTTTTAATGTGACAGTGGCAGTATTTTTTTTTTTTTTTTTACAGTGTTTTTCTTTTTTCTTTTTTTGTTGTGGGGGGGGGGAGTGGATTGTCGGTGTGTGTGTGTTTTTTTTTTTTATTCAATTTTTATTTTTTAAAATTCATTTTTTTTATTTATTGCAATTTTTTTTTCTTTTTTATCAGCCCCTGACATCTCCCATTTAAGACAGAGAAAGGGATTAAAGGATCACTAAAGGATTTTTTTTTTTTTTTAGCTAAATAGCTTCCTTTACCTCACTGCAGTCCTGGTTTCATGTCCTTATTGTTCGTTTTTGCTTTGAAGTGGCTGTAATTCTGCTCTGATCTCCACACTTCCTGGTTGTCTTTTTCCTTATAACCATCGTACTGGGAGCTTTTCACTGTAGGTCTAAGCTGTCATTACTGTGTGTCTAAAACTTAACAGAACCAATCAGATTCATTTTAAAAACAAAACGCTGCCCTGGATTTGTTTGTTTTTGTTCTGTGTGTCTCTCTAGTTCACAGGAACATGAAACCAGTTTAAAATTGAAACTAACCTACAGGCACATTATATGATTGATTTTTTTTATCTATTTGTAATCATTTTTAAAAGGAATCAGTTAACTTTTATGTCTCTATACCCTGTAAACAGTCATTTCAGCAAAAAAAATTTTTTCCTTTAGTGACCCTTTAAGGACACAGATTCCCCAGTCCCTTTCTCTGCATCCTCAACTAAAATAAATGGAGAGTAGCTCCATTCCATTCTGGTGACAGCACGGAGGGGGACAGCACGGAGCACGGAGGGGGACAGCACGGAGCACGGAGGGGGACAGCACGGAGACAGTCAGCGGTGATCGGTGCGGCTTTGGGGGGAGTTACAAGCACTGATCACCGCTGTATAACTTTAACTATAGCAGCTGAAAAGGAGGCAGATGAGTGCTTGCAAATCCCCTGCCGCAATGACCACCCTGATTGCCCAGGTATCGGGTGAAGCATCGGGGCATTTCCCCGAGTACAAGTACTCAGGAAAATTTATCGGTACCGATACTAGTCTCGGGACATCCCTAATTATATATATATATATATATATATATATATATATATATATATATATATATATATATATATATATATATATATATATATATATATATATATATATATATATATATATATATATATATATATATATATATATATATTTATATATTATGAGGGGGGGTCTGAATAATGTGGTTGCAAAAGTGTGCACACCCTCCTTTATAACTGAGGATGTAGATTTGTTCAGGATTAAGTCATCACCTTCAATCCAATGTTAAATAGGAGTCGGTACACACCTGCCATCATTTAAAGTGCCTCTGATTAACCCCAAATAAAGTTCAGCTGTTCTAGTAGGTCTTTCCTGACATTTTCTTAGTCGCATCCTACAGCAAAAGCCATGGTCCGTAGAGACATGTCAAAGTGGGCCAGTCTGGATGAAGTCCAGGGCCAAATTTTTGTCCCAGTCCAGCCCTGGTTCACACTTATGCTTATTGGATGTGGGTTTCCCGGCGTCCAATTCGCATAGCAGGAGAATGTGAGTGGCTCTGTATGGAGCCGGTTCACACATCGCCACAGCGGCTCCGGTGCAAATTGCACAGGTCCATTTCAGGTCCAAATTCAGTCCAAAATTCGGGCTGAAATCGGACCTGAAAGGGTGAATGGAGACGCATCAGACTCCTGCTGTTTGTTGATGTTTTTATAATCGTACAGTATATCTAGTTTTAATTTGCAGCTTGTTCAATATGCAGATTATGCTTCCTACTTAGTAGCAGATCACAGTGATTGTGTTGTATTGTTCTTCCTTCTCTGCAAGCCTGTCAGTCTGACCAGGGTGATTTAAAAACAGCGTAGTGTCTAATTGCCTATAGATTATTTTTTTTGTTGTTGTTAATTGTTCAGCAACAAGTTAATTGCATTGTCTTCCACAAAAAAGCCATTTGAGGGTTGAGGAAAAACGTACATATCCATCTGTTTTCATTAACCCCGGGGGGTGGGGGGCTGGGAACTTTTGGTCCGGAAAGCAAACACAGCCAACCGATTCTTCCATAGGACACTAAATAAATTGCGCCACACAACGTGTGCCAGGGTGCCTTTATATAAGGTGGACGCAGTCTTAAAGAATGTGCTTTATTCTAACGCACCTTTTTATATTCACTGGAGAAAATTATTATTTGATCCCCTGAAGATTTTGGGCTAGATTCAGGTAGGGGTGCGCATAGTTACGGCGGCGCAGCGTATCGTATTTACGCTACGCCGCCGTAAGTTAGAGAGGCAAGTGCTGCATTCACAAAGCACTTGCCTTCTAATTTACGGTGGCGTAGCGTAAATGGGGCCGGCGTAAGCGCGCGTAATTCAAATGTGGATGAGGGGGGCGTGTTTTATGTTAATTCTTGGTGACCCGACGTGATTGACGTTTTTCCCGACCGGCGCATGCGCCGTCCGTGGAATTTCCCAGTGTGCATTGCTCCAAAGTACGCCGCAAGGATGTCATTGGTTTTGACGTGAACGCAAATTACGTACAGCCCTATTCGCGAACGACTTGCGCAAACGACGTAAAAAATTCAAATTTTGACACGGGTACGACGGGCATACTTAACAACATTGCGTGCGCCTCCTAATAGCAGGAGTAACCTTACGCCGAAAAAGCCGAACGTAAACGACGTAAAAAAATAGCGCCGGGCATACGTAAATTTGTGAATCGGCGTATCTAGGTCATTTGCATATTCTACGCCGAAAACTACGGAAGCGCCACCTAGCGGCCAGCGTAAATATGCACCCTAAGATACGACGGTGTAAGAGACTTACGCCAGTCGCATCTTAGGCTAATGTCGGTGTATCTTGCTTTCTGAATACAGAAAGAAGATACACCGGCGCAGATTTGAATTTACGTGGCGTATCTATAGATACGCCGGCGTAAATTCTCTCTGAATCTAGCCCTTTTGTACGTTTTCTCACTTACAAAGAAATGAAGGGTCAATAATTTATATCATAGGTGTATTTTAAATGATAAAGATAGAATATTAACCAAAAATCCAGAAAAAAATATAATACAAATGCTATAAAATTAAGTTGAGGTTCAGTGAGTAAAATAAGTATTTGATCCCCAAGCAAAACCTGATTTAGTACTTGGTGGAGAAACCCTTGTTGGCAAGTACAGAGGTCAGACGTTTCTTGTAGTTGATAACCAGGTTTGCACACATCTCAGGAGGCTTTTTAGTCCACTCTTCTTTATAGATCATCTCTTTCTGGGCTGTCTCTTGGCAACTCGAAGTTTCAGCTCCCTCCATAAATTTTCTATAGGATTAAGGTCTGGATACTGGATAGGCAACTCCATGTGCTTCTTCTTGAGCCACTCCTTTGTTGCCTTGGCGGTATGTTTTGGGTCATTGTCATGCTGAAAAACTCATCCATGACCCATCTTCAGTGTTCTGGCTGAGGGCCGAAGGTTCTCATTCAAGATTTTACAATACATGACCCCATCCATTGGTCCCAGAGAAACAGCCCCAAAGCATAATGTTTCCACCTCTGTGCTTGAGGCGGGATTTATGTTTTCTCCAATCACAAGCAGGGGGCGGGGATTGTGCTCCTCCAGGCATTCCGGGCCAGGACAAGTACTGTCATTGAGTAATGCAGTGATGTGGCGGCCTTTTTTGGGGGCATCAGATTGGCCCGGGGGGGGGGTGGCTGTGTCAGTTTCATTCCGGGACACTGTATTGTCCTGGAATGAAGGTGCCCGGGACAGACCTGCAAAATGCGGGCAATCCGGGACATGTGATCACCCTAACCCACATACCTCCCAACATTTTGAGATAAGGAGGGACACCTACTAGCAAACATATGCAGGCTTAGGACACCCCCCCATGCCACGCCTCTTAAAGAAAAAAAAAAGGTTAATTCCACAAGTGCTTTTTTTTAACTATAATATTCCTTTATATTGGCTTTCTAAAATTTGCAAGTGCAGCAATTTAAAAATTGGATGAAAGGTTTAGCTCTGGGAAACACTTTTTGAAAGATAAAGGGCCCTTTCACACAGGTTTGTCAGTTTTTTAGGCGGACCTGAACAGGCGCTATGTGCTCCTCTATGGAGCCACGGATGTCAGCGGTGACTAGGGATGAGCCGAACACCCCCCCGTTCAGTTCGCACCAGAACCTTCGAACGGACCGAACGTTCGCGCGAACATTTAGAACCCCATTGACGTCTATGGGACTCGAACGTTCGAATTCAAAAGTGCTCATTTTAAAGCCTAATATGCAAGTTATTGTTGGAAAACGTCTTTAAGAAACCCGGGTCTTGCCCCAAGGAATATGTATCAATGGGGAAAAAAGTTTTAAAAACTGTAGTTTTTTCAGGAGCAGTGATTTTTAATGATGCTTAAATAAAATAAAATAAGAAAAATTCCTTTAAATATTGTACCTGCTGGGTGTCTATAGTATGCCTGTGAAAACGTCTTTGAGAACCCGGGTCTTGCCCCAGGGAACATGTATCAATGGAAAAAAAGTTTTAAAAACGGTCATAGTTGGCTTTGGCCAATTCTGGCTCTCCGTTTTTTGCAAGCTGTGATTGGCCAAGCATGCGGGTCATAGTGCATGCTTGGCCAATCGTCAGCCAGCGATGCCGCAGTGAATTATGGTCTGTGAAACGTAACTCGAATTTGGCGCGAACGACCCGTTTTGTTCGTATTTCGACGAACGATCGAACATACGATGTTCGAGTCGAACATGAGTTCGACTTGAATACGAGGCTCATCCCTAGCGGTGACCTGTCCTCTACTTTTCCATGCGTCTAGCGGATCGGATGACGACGGACTCTACGGTCCGTCGTCATCCGATCCCCCCCCAAAGGGGAGAGTGGCGCTCTGACAGGTCGGTCCCTGCACGGTGTGCAGAGATGAATCTGTCAGCTGCCTGCTCAGCGGGGATCGACGGAGCGATCCCCGCTGAGCTAAAGCGGAGCACGCACACGCATACCTCCCAACTGTCTCTGATTTCGAGGGACTGTCCCTGATTTGGAGCAATGTCCCTCTGTCCCTCATTTGTCCCTCATTTTGGTCTGATCTATAAAGATGTATATAAAATCCACTTTTTATGTATCAAAAAGTGTTTCCCAGTGCTAAACCTTTTCATCTGATTTCTAAATTGCTGCATTTGTAAATTACAAAAGCCAATATAATGGAATAGTAGTGGTAAAAAAAGCACTTGTGGGTTTAACCAGTCTTATTTTTTTGTACAATGCTCCTTTAAGGGGTGTGGCAAGGGGTGTGTCCGATGCCTGCATACTTTTGCTGATAGGTGTCCCTCATTCCCATCTCAGAAAGTTGGGAGGTATGCACACGGACAGCCCTGTGTGAAAGGGCCCAAAAAGTGCATTTTATATACAACTATATGGATCAGACCAAATTGAGGGACAAATGAGGAGGAAAGAGGGACATTGCTCCAAATCAGGGACAGTCCCTCGAAATCAGGGACAGCTGGGAGCTATGCACCCAGCATGTGACTGCGGTTCTGATTGTGGTCCAAATGGGGTAGTATCTCCATTCAGACACCAACCTAACATACTGTAAAATAATTGTAAAGGCCTTGGAGAAAAAAAAAAGTCCTACAAAATACGGAACAGCAAACGTAAAGGTTGCATCTATTAAACTTGACAGTAATAACTCAAAGTCTTCTAGCTGAAAATACACATTTTTCTTGTAATGAACAGCTGACTCTGCAGATGCCCCCTGATTGATAATGCAGTGACAATGTACATGCCGTTAACTCTCCTGTGTCTTTTTTTTCTTTCCCTCCCCCCAGACCTGCGGCGGATGACAGCTGGCTTCATCGGAATGGCGGTGTCTATCATCCTGTTTGGGTGGCTGATAGGGGTGCTGGGCTGTTGTAAGCAGCATGACCTCATGCAATATGTGGCCGGGCTGCTATTTCTCATGGGAGGTAAGTGTTCTCACTGCTCTCTGGGTCAGCCAGAAGAAGCTAATTATCAGCTATTGACTTGTCTTTTAACAAAGAGATCCTAGATGGATGGCGGCTCCTCCAGATGAGCACGGGGGAGGGGGGGCGCGCCGCAGTCAATTATTAAACCTCTCGGGAGACCGTCTTCACAGTTGTACTTGTTACACTGACTTTTATCCCATTGGCCGTTTTATATAGAGAGAAAAACTTGCGCCCCCCCACAAGGTAAATTAAACCTGCATACACCTTGCGCAGGGGTTACATAAACAGAATTACAAATTGTGTCTCAACTTTATAAAGTATTTATTATAATAGCGAAAATAAATTTCACCTTCTCTCCAAAGCTCTCCCATTTAGAAAATCGGCTGGTCCACCAGATTTATTTTTTATTTTTTATGCAAATCGCTTTCTTTTGATGGTATTTAACCACCGGGCACTTAAAACCCCTTCCTAACCAGAACAATTTTCAGCGCTGTCCCACTTTGAATGACAACTACTCAGCAACTGTAACCATATGACAATTTTGTCCTTTGTTTTTTTTGTTTTTTGTTTTTTTCTCACACAAATAGAGCTTTCCTTTGGTGGTATTTGATCACCACTGGGTTTTATGTATTTTTTGAGCCATAAATGGGAAAAAAAAAAAAAAATTATATATATATAATGTAAGTCATTTTTCTTCATAAATTGTGGCCAAAATCTTTACTGCTAAATGTCTTTGGTGAAAATAACCGGAGGACCCGACTGTCACGGACATTCCTGGGATGACGTTATCTTTTTCTATTCTATTTTACTTTGTTATTATTTTTTTTCTATTCTATTCTTTTGAATTCTATTATTTTTTTCCATTGTATTCTTTTCTATTCTATTTTTAAATGTATTCTATTTGAAATTCAAATTTTGTAAGATGGCTGTCTTCTTTCTATTCCATTCTATTCAATTTTTTTCTATTCTATTCTATTCTTTTCTGTTCTATTCTTCTCTATTCTATTCGAATGTATTCTCTTTAAATTGACGGCCTCCCAGAGTTATCTGAACGTGCTGTAGCCGTTATTCGGCTATAACCCGGTCAGAAACTGGATTAATCACCACTGGGGTTTTTATTTTATGCTAAAAAAAAAAAAAAAAAATGTTGAGTGGGGGGGTGTTGGTTTTCTTAGTTTTAGTCCGAAAATTCAGTAAATACGTAATTTTTTCTCGTTCACTGATGTGCACTAATAGGTGCCACTTATGGGCAATGATAGGCAGCACTAACTTGCACCACTGATAGGCACAGGTTGGCCTCACTGATGGGCACAGGTTGGCCTCACTGATGGGCACAGTCCCTTCCCAAAAATCAGCTTGTGCTGTAACGAATCACAGCACAGTGATTGGACACAATAGACTGGATTTATGATTTCTCCAATCACAAGCAGGGGGCGGGGATTGTGCTCCTCCAGGCATTCCCGGCCAGGACAAGTACTGTCAGTGAGTAAAGCGGTGATGTGGCAGCCTTTTTTTAGGGGCATCAGTTTGGCCTGGGGGGTGGCTGTGTCAGTTTAATTCCTGGGACACTGTATTGTCCTCGAATGAAGGTACCCGGGACAGACCTGCAAAATGCGGGACTGTCCCGGGCAATCCGGGACACGTGGTCACCCTAGTGCAGTGGTTCTCAACCTTCTAGTGCCGTGACCCCTTGATAAAACTTCCCAAGTTATGGGGACCCTTAAGAGTAAAATTATTTTCGTAGGGTGGGTTGTCGGCACCCAAGGCAAGACAAGTAATTTGCGCCCCTAACCCACGGACATGTAGCGCTTCCTGAGTCCTTTTAATGGCAACTATAATCACAGGTACTCACTGTGTCTTTGGCTTTGTGGTGACACCTATGCCGAAATCAGGAGATGGGGTCTCCTCCAGCCCCTCCCACTTCACATTCCTCACCAGTCAGCTGACCTCTAGTCTCTGCCCCGCGGCCATGCCATCAACTGAATGGGGGCCTGCGAGGAGGCTGAGTGGACGGCCATGGGCTCCAGGAACAGCCCAGCTGGGTGGCCGCAAGAAGGCTAGGAGAGCAGTGCGTGCTTCAGGAACAGCCCAAGATTCGGTGACCCCCTGGCAAATCTTTATTCGACCCCCCAGGTTGAGAACCACTGCCCTAGTGGGACAGAGGGCCAAGATGCAGGAGCGTCTCAGAAAATCCAGGTCAGTTGACATCTATAGTCATATGTATACAGGGCTGGACTGGGACAAAAATTTGGCCCTGGTCTTCATCCAGACTGGCCCACTTTGACAGGTCTCTCCCACAGCGGCCGGACAACTCCTGCACCCCCCAGCCACCAAAGCCCCCCCTTCACTAGCGACTAGCCGTTTTACTTTATTAGAGTAGAACGGCTGGTACTGGTACTCTTATAGGCAGTACCAGTGGGGAAGCTAGACATTATTTCACCCGGGGGGAAGAATCAGTTTGGTGCCCCCCCCCCCCATGGGACAAGATTAGGCAGAAGTGAGAAACCCAAAGGCCATAGCTGTTGAGTCAGCTGTCTGTCCCCTCCCTGCTCCTCTGGTCCTCCCCCTGCTTCTTTGTTCCCCCCCCCAGGTGAGCGCTGTAGGCAGGGAGAGGAGGTGAGCGCTGTGGGAAGGGAGAGACAGAGGAGCGGAGGGTGGCAGCGGTCCGCTGTCACTGAAGCCGGCCCACTGAGCCATCGGCCCACCAGGAAACTCCCTGTAGTCCCAATGGCCAGTCCATCCCTGTATGTATACCTCCTGGTCGCACACGTAACTGATGACCAGCACATCCAAGTGGAAATCAATATACAAGGACAGGTTTGCATGGAAAGGTTTAAATTAGTCCATGGCCCATGTCCCAGAATCTGTCAAGGTTCACTTAACAAGGTATCAGAAATGTATGTTCCTTCCAGCAGCATGGTATGTAATTCCGGAAATGTCAGTCATTCGAACACTTCTGTACTGAGAAGTGACACTTAAAGTGAACCTGTGATTTTTTTTCCTATGCAAAATAACAGCTTTGCCTAAAGAAGAACAAAAAAAGTAGAAAAATGGCGAAAGTAGAAGCAAACGCAAAAACGACATTCAGCATAATGATGCCGTCATTTCGTAGAATTAACACAGCGGTTTTGTTTTTCTTATTCCCTTTTGTAACATAGTTCTATTTCCTGTTGGTCCCACCAGGAGGTGTTTTTTTTTTTTTTTCACTTTCTGTAATTGGGCGACGCCTCTGTTCATTCTGCAGTGATGGTCTTAGTAGTCATAGATTTAAAAAAAAGCTTGTTTGTCGCTTTACTTAAAGTCTATCTGAAACGTGTTAAAGTGTTACTAAACCCAGGACCTGGTGATCTGCCGATATGGTTCCGGCTATCGTGAAAGTTCCTGCGCAGGCGCAATCTGATCTGCCGATATGGTTCCGGCTAACAAGAAAGTTCCTTTAAGGACTGCGCAGGCGCAAACTTGCCGACGGAAATCTCCGAACCTCGGCCGGCATCCAGGGCGATGTGGATTTCGAGGAAAGTGGCCAGTCGGCCTCCTGGCTCTTTTTTTTTTTTTTTTTAACATCCTCCAATCCACGGGGATGTTAAAGAATGAGCCTGGATGCCGGGCGAGGTTCGGAGATTTCCGTCGGCAAGTTTGCGCCTGCGCAGTCCTTGAAGGAACATTCCCGTTAGGGGAACCTTAAGGACAAGTCACCGGCATTCACTAGAGCTGGTCTCTCACAGAAGCTTTGAATCTGTTGAATTTATTGGGGTTGGGAAGCTCGGTATACACACTAAGATCTGATTGTACATTCTTCTTTATATCTACCGACCAGTATGTAGGGCAACGGTCTCTTATTGGTTGGGTACAGCTTGATTGGATGGGTTAGGTAGGTCCTCATAGTACACCAGGAGGGTATCCAAACTTTCTAAACAGAGGGCCAGCTTAATGCCCTTCAGATGGGCCAGACTGTGGCCAGTAGGAGTAGAACATGTCCTGGAGTCGGTGGGAGTAAACAATGCCCTATTTTTGCCCCATCGTTGGTGTCAGCGGAAGCAATAGTATCCCTTTGTTGGTGTCGGTGGGAGAAATAGTGTCCAATTGTTGGTGTCGGTGGGAGGAATAGTGTCCCGTTGTTGGTGTCGGTGGGAAGAATAGTGTCCCATTGTTGGTGTCGGTGGGAGGAATAGTGTCCCATTGTTGGTGTCGGTGGGAGGAATAGTGTCCCATTGTTGGTGTCGGTCAGCGGAATAGTGTCCCATTGTTGGTGTCGGTGGGAGGAATAGTGTCCCATTGTTGGTGTCGGTGGGAGGAATAGTGTCCCATTGTTGGTGTCGGTGGGAGGAATAGTGTCCCATTGTTGGTGTCGGTGGGAGGAATAGTGTCCCATTGTTGGTGTCGGTGGGAGGAATAGTGTCCCATTGTTGGTGTCGGTCGGCGGAATAGTGTCCCATTGTTGGTGTCGGTCGGCGGAATAGTGTCCCATTGTTGGTGTCGGTCGGCGGAATAGTGTCCCATTGTTGGTGTCGGTCAGCGGAATAGTGTCCTATTGTTGGTGTCGGTCGGCGGAATAGTGTCCCATTGTTGGTGTCGGTGGGAGGAATAGTGTCCCATTGTTGGTGTCGGTGGGAGGAATAGTGTCCCATTGTTGGTGTCGGTGGGAGGAATAGTGTCCCATTGTTGGTGTCGGTGGGAGGAATAGTGTCCCATTGTTGGTGTCGGTCGGCGGAATAGTGTCCCATTGTTGGTGTCGGTCGGCGGAATAGTGTCCCATTGTTGGTGTCGGTCGGCGGAATAGTGTCCTATTGTTGGTGTCGGTCGGCGGAATAGTGTCCCATTGTTTGTGTCAATGGGAGAAAAAGTGCCCCAAGGCAAACTAAAGGCCGCAATTGGCCTTCGGGGTCACAGTTTGGAGACCACTGTATTACAGTTTTGGTAAATCTACAGTAAATGTACAGTGATTGTATGGCGGTTGTGTTGCCCGCTTGGTGATTTTTACCTACAGGTAAGCCTATAATAAGGCTTACCTGTAAGTAAAATGAATATCTCCTAAACTGTGTGTATTCACCCTGCAGCCACTGACAGCAGTGGCGCATGCGCTCCTAAAGGTCCGGCGTATCGTGCCCAAATTTCAGAGCTCCTTGCCAGAAAGGAGGGCACGCACGCGCCAGTGCCTGCGAACCCGGAAGAAACACTGAGGGAACATATCCACTCTTTCAGCGGTGACCGGCGCTGCTGATGGGGGGCTTCGTTCTAAGGTAAGTATTTCATAATGTGCTAGTGTACCATCCATACTAGCACATTATGTTGTCTTGCAGGTTGTTGTTTTTTTTTTTCTGCGGTTTACTACCGCTTTAAGTGGAGCCCCCTCCACCACCACCATACACAAGGCTCTGGAAAGTCTAGCACCTCCCTCCAGGCCAACACTGCCGGAATACTCTGTTCTCAAGGCAACAGTGGATGCTGCCAATGAAGTCTTGAGCTCTGGATAGTAATTGGTGGCAATTTCGAGGTCAGAGAACGGGTACAAATCAGGTCAATTCTGAAAGTAACAGAACAAAGTGGGGGGAACAGCAGGGCCCCGGGATATGACTCGAAATCTGTGAAAAGTATGCAGTACTCTGGGACGGTTGTAGAGTATTAGTATGCAAATCATTTAGCAGATAAAATATTTTACTTGCCTGTTTTACCCGAGCTGCAGAAGCTCCGTAAATTGCGCGGGCGCGTCGGCAAAATGCCCGGCGCAAGCGCTCGCAATTTAAATGATCCCGTAGGGGGCGGGAATCATTTAAATTAGGCGGGTTCCCGCGCCGATCGTAGAGCGCATGCTCCGTCGGGAAACTTTCCCGACGTGCATTGCGGCAAATGACGTCGCAAGGAAGTCATTTGCTTCAAAGTGAATGGCGTCCAGCGCCATTCACGAATCACTTACGCAAAGTACGTAAAATTCAAATTTCGCGAAGCGGGAACGACGGGTATACGTAACATTGGCTGCCCCTATTAGCAGGGGCAGCCTTACGCAAAAAACGCCGTACGGAAAAGACGTAAATTGCGTACGCAGGGCTCGCGCAACGTTGTGAATCGGTGTTGGTATGCAATTTGCATACTATACGCTGAGCACAACGAGAACGCCACCTAGCGGCCATCGCAAGAATGCAGCCTAAGATATGCGGGCATAAGAGCCTTATGCCGCGCAGATCTTAGGCTGCAGTCGGCGTGACGAGGTTCCTGAATCAGGAGCACTCGTTACGCCGGGGCAGGTAAGCAATTGCGCTGTGTAACCTATGGTTACACAGGCGCAATTGCTTCTTGAATCCACCCCTGTGTTTACAGATATATTCCTTATAGACGTAGGTCGGTGTAATGGCTGGGAAGAGCTACTTGGCTCTCCACCTATTTTTCCAGTAGTGTCACTGGATCTTTTTTTTTTAAAGATCATTGAAATTTTATTTTGATGTACATGATCTAATCCCAAAGTGCAAAAAATTAAAGTGCACCTCTACTGAATTTTACCCAATTAAAAGACCTGCTTGCTATTACATGTATAGCACCCTGGGGCTTAGTAAGGAAGCTCCTCACAAATCCATTGATCTCTCTCCAAGTTTGGCCTTGTTGTACTTTTCACTTCTACCACTAGGTGGCCGGGCACTTGGTGGTACTACCGTGTTTCCCCCGAAAATAAGACCTACCCCGAAAATAAGCCCTATTGTGATTTTTGGGGAGGGCTGCAATATAAGACCTACCCCGAAAATAAGACCTAGCACGGGAAGTGATGTGGGCTGGATGCATTGGGTATAGCGCTCAGCTGGCCTCCCGCTGCTCTCCTCCTCTTTAGCCAGCTGTCAGCGGGGGATTTTGACCCCCCCCCCAGTGCTCGGAGCGGGCCATTGAAGCGCACAGCGGCGCGTAGCTGATGTCCCGGTGCTCTTCTCAGCCAGCTGTCAGTGGGGGATTTTGGCCCCCCTCTCAGTGCGGGAACAAGAGCTCAGGCGGGCCATGGAAGCGCATAGCGGCGCTCAGCTGATGTCCCGCTGCTCTTCTCCTCTCTTCTGCGGAGGATATCGGACCCCCCTCCATTTACAGTGCTCTGGCGGGACACGGGTGCGGCGCTATGTGAAGGTGTTTGTCACACATGGATTGCAGAAGGTACAGTTTTCATTATCTGATACTGTAATCCAGAGCATTCTTGAGTTTTGCAGGCACTTTTACTCGGTTCCACTGGCCACTGGGGATTCCTGACAGGCAGGGAGGGAGATTGGGGGAGAAATCGGCACATGACAAGCCCTACCCCGAAAATAAACCCTACTGGGTCTTTTGTTGCCAAAGTTAATGTAAGACCCAAGCTTATTTTTGGGGAAACACGGTAGACATGAGAAGGGCAACTCGAGGTCAGGTTATGGGTATATGGAGTATATCAGCCAATGGGCAGGGGTTTTCCTGAATCCCTTGGCCTGCTGGGAGAACCTATATATTCAGGTGAGGTCAGGTGATCTATGTTCTGTGCCACCTGGATGGCTATCTGGGTGAACATGTGTTGTACGCCCTGGGCTGCTAGGCCAGAGATTGGGCCTATCCGGGGGGCATCTGGCTGGCAGGCTGTGTAAGGGCCTATGCAGAAGTAAGAGAGCAGCGCACAGCGCAGTGTTGGGATTGCGGCTTGCAGTTCAACCATAAGTGGCGGTTCTGCCTCCGGGCCCCTTACAGGTGTACTGCCTGTACCCCCCTGATGGTGCCCCTGGGGGTGTGTGTGTGTGTGTGTGTGTGTGTGTGTGTGTGTGTGTGTGTGTGTGTGTGTGGAGACTAGACTAGCAGAGTGGAAGGGAACGTGAAAAGTTCTCACCCAGCTGTGGTCCCTGCAAAGAAAATGGACTGTTAGGCCCAAGCTAGATAGAAGTTTTGGTACCTCCAATATTGCTTACACAATCACTAGCGAATCATTTGTTAGAGTAAGGAGCGGTGGCTTCACAGATCGAACAAATGGCTCCCTAAAGTGTAAAGTACAGAAGTATTCTGTAGCGGCGATGACTCTTCTGCGATCGCACAATGCTCCAATTGCGTATGATTGATGGCTATTCAATGTTATTACATGCTTCTGTAGCTTATTCTATAGAGGCCCCTTCCTTCCAGCTGTGTAGCGATCTATTGCGAGCGATTTTAGTGGCGTAATTAAAGCGGACCTTCAGTCGTTTTTTCAACTTTCCATCTATTAAATCTTCTGCCATTGTTGTTGTTTAAACTTTGGATAGTAAAACATTTTTTTTCTGCCAGTAAATACCTTATACAGCCCAATTCCTGTTTTTTGTCTGTACAAAAGCCTAGGCTTATGACATCATGCACAAATCTCTCTCTCACACACTCGTGTGAGCGTTTGCCAGAAAGGGAGGGGGTGCGAGTCCTAAGAGGGCCAATGAGAGCTGCAGAACTGGAGGTGTGCCGCTGCGTGTCTGTGTGTAAATCCAGGAAGTGAAGGGGCAGCAGCTTCAGTTGCCCACAGTTAAAATGGCTGCAGCCAGACTCGGTGGAGGGAGTGTTCCCTAAGCCTGACTCCACTCAACATGCAGAATCCCATTCTTTCCTCTCGGCCCTATTCACACAAAAAAATAGGCACAAGCATTAAAGACCGAGCAGCCCTTTTCTTTTTTTAAACCCCTCCCAACACAGTGTCCTCAACCCCCTCACAGTAATGATGTTCTGTAACCCCCCCAACAGAATATCCTCTGCGCCTTCACATCACCACACCCTCCCCCATCTCCTGTGGCCAGCCACCACCTTCAGCACAGGTCCTGTGCCCGCTGACATACAGTCCCTGGGAGGTGTTTTCTTGAGCCACTATTGCTGTTGTGTTGCATGCAAGTGTCAGCACCTGTTCTCTGCCCCCTGAAAGTAGTGTCCTCCGCCTCCCCATCCCTCAAAGCAGTGTTCTCTATCCATTTCTCATCATTAATCCCTTCCCCCCTTTCGTAGAGTCCTCTGTCGCCACTCCTACAGCTTTTTTTTTTTTTTAATCAGAAGAAAGTTCTATTTGAACACATGCAAGCTTACATGTTCCATAAACGCAAAAGAATGCAAAGTTGTAATGTGCAAAACAATACCCTGGTTCCCCAAAAATAAAACCTGCCCTGAAAATAAGACCTAGCGTTTTTTCCAGGAGGGCTCCAATATAGGCCCTACCCCGAAAATAAGCCCTAGTTAGGAATCCTAAATTCCACTCTATTACAGTAGTATATAATGTACAATATGTGCGTTTCTGTAATATAAATGTGGGGAAGAGAGCTCCGGCGGGTCACAGAAGCGCAGATCGGCGCTATAACAAAGGTATTTGGCACAATTATATTACAGAAACGCACACATTGTACATTATATAATACTGTAATAGAGTGGATTATAGGATTTTACAAGCATTTTAAATCAGTTCACACTGGGGATTCCTGTCAGGCAGGGAGGGAGAGGGGGAGAGAAGACAGCACATTACATGGTAAGACCTACCCTGAAAATAAGCCCTACTGTGTCTTTTGTTGGCATAATTAATATAAGATCCGGGCTTATTTTCGGGGAAACATGGTAGAAACAAATAGGCAATTACAGCTTCTATGCAGTTGGAACTCACTAAAGAGAACATACAGCCCCACCTAGTGGCTGAAAACAGAAATTATAGTGCCAATAGAGCATTCATTTTGCACACTCCAAAGTCCGATAGTGATGACCAGCATTGAGTAACCAACAGCATTCTACCCCCAATATCCTATCGATAACTCAAGTCTACTGGGGCCAAGCCTGGTGCATCAAGCCAACTCCAACAGCTTTAATGTGAAGATTTCCCCTGCACACCCCCCCCCCCCCCCTGCCTTGCTTGTACACCAAGCCACCTATGCTCTACACCCCCAATTGCCCCCCCCCCCCCCCCCCAAAAAAAAGTACATGAGCTTTTTATTTTTGGTGTAGTCAGGCTTTCTGACCCCATAGACTTCAATTGGAGTCCCTGTAAATGAATGATACATGTGGTGTTTTTGCACCTGAAGAATGCCTCTCCCCCTATGGAGCTGCTCTGCTCCCCTTTCCTAGCTCAGGAAACAAATGCCTAAAGCTGGATACACATGCAAAAAAAAAATGGGGGAGTGGGATGGCGATGGTGGTTCCAGTTTATGGAGGAGTGATGGAGCCACCATTGGACGGCAGCATTATCAACCCTTCACCCATAAATAGGGTAGTGTTATTAGATACCCGTGATCCATCTCTTTTGGGTGTGATCACACACCGGGAGCCCAGTGGTGGGTACTGCGGGCTTGTTGTCTGCTGGCACCCGCCAATGATCGAGCAGAGTGGCAGAACGGCGGTCTGACAGGAGGGAAGGCGTGGAACTTTTGCACAAACCAATCAATATTCACTTAGTGGGATTTTTATTTTATTTTTTAATCCCCAATATATGTAGCCGACTACATATTGGCCTAAATTGATGAAAAAACTTGTAGCTGGATTCAGGTAGGGTTACGCCGGCGTATCAGTAGATACGCCGTCGTAACTCTGAATCTACGCCGGCGTAAATTTAAGCGTATTCTGGAAACCAGATACACTTAAATTAGGCTAAGATACGAGCGGCGTAAGTCTCCTACCCTGTCGTATCTTGGGGTGCAATTTTTCCGCTGGCCGCTAGGTTGCGCTTCCGTTGAGTTTGGCGTAGAATATGTAAATGACTAGATACGCCGATTCAGAAACGTACGTGCGCCTGGCCCATTTTTTTTTGTCGTTTACGTAAGGCTTTTTCCGGCGTTAAGTTAGTCGAACAAATAGCTGGCCTAGTCAATGTTAAGTATGGCCGTCGTTCCCGCGTCGAAATTTGAAAATTTTACGTAGTTTGCGTAAGTTGTCTGTGAATGGGGCTGGACGTAATTTACGTTCACGTCGAAACCAATACGTCCTTGCGGCGTACTTTGGAGCAATGCACACTGGGATATGTCCACGGACAGCGCATTGGGCCGTTCGTAAAAAAACGTCAATCACGTCGGGTCACCACCCATTTACATAAAACACGCCCCCCTCATCCGAATTAGGCGCGCTTACGCCGGCCCCATTTACGTTACGCCACCGTAACTTAGGAGGCAAGTGCTTTGTGAATACAGCACTTGCCTCTCTAACTTACGGTGGCGTAGCGTATATGCCATACGCTACGCCTGCCTAACGTTGCGCCGGCCTACGTGAATCTGGCTATCAAATTTGATTTCAGGACAGCATTTTCGACCTCGCAATTGTCGGGAAAAATAACGCAGTGCCATATCGCAAAAAAAAATGGCCTGGTCATTTAGAGAGTTAAATCTTCCAGAGGTCAAGTTGTTTAACTTTGCTTGAGGATTTAAAGGAGTGGGCTAGAAAAAAAAAAGTTGCAGGAACAATGACTGCCGCAAATCAGCTGCAGTCACTGTTTAGATAGTCGGCACCTCTGGCAGCCAGAATACCCATATACAGTAGCTGGCATGGGCGACAGGGCCGATCCCCCCCTATAGGCTCACTATGCAAGCCGCTTAGGGCCCCACAAAGCTGCGGAGGGCCCCCCAAATTACTAGAGGCCCCCGCCCGGTGAGAAGGCATTTTGCTTAGGGCCCCAGGGAGGTCTGGATCGGCACTGATGGGGGAGATTTATCCATCCACACTATTTAGCATGGATGGGGCATTATACGGTAAACAAAGGTTTCGGCACGTAGCTCAGGTAAGTGATGCAGGCTCTTCCATATATGCAGGGAAACCATTATTGCAGGCAGCGTATTTTTCTTGTGCCAAGATTTCATCTTTAAAGCCTTTTTTTTAACATATGGCAGTGCTAAAGGATGTAATAATGTGCTACGTACAGTTACCATAGCAACCAATCAAAATTCAGTTTACATAAAAATCAATGTGCATTAGAATTCTAGTTTTAAAAAAAAAAAAAAAGGTTTATAATGCCTTTCTATTTTCTCTTTTCAGGAACTTGCTGCATTATCTCCCTCTGCACCTGTGTAGCTGGCATCAATTTCGAGCTGTCGCGATACCCGCGCTCTGTATACGGTTTACCCGAAGACATCAGCCACGGGTATGGCTGGTCCATGTTCTGTGCCTGGGGTGGGCTGGGACTCACCCTCCTCTCCGGATTCCTCTGCACCTTGGCACCATCCCTCAGTGCTTCCCAGTCTGCCGTCCACAAACCACGGCAAGAGAACGGAGCCGTGTGACAGAGGAGAAAAAAAAAACGGGAGCAGACGTGACCAGCCGTCCACCCCCATAATCCCAAATAAAATGAAAACCTTAAAAACTAGAAAAAAGGACACACACTATCAAGACTGAGGCACCCGTATTCTGCTGAGGAAGTTGTCCTGTTCAACTTGTGTTTGGTCTGACCGTGTGGTTTGCTTGTGATAAGTTGCTGAAGCTTGAACCTCATGTTGGCGAAAAAAAAAAAAAGGGAACTGTGGGACAGTGCGAGACGGGGACATGTTGTTCACCAAATGGAACAACCCATCACTTTTTAGTGTTTGGACTTGCAAGAGAAGTTGGGCTGGAAGAGAAGTTGAAGGGATAAGGACATCCATCAGATGCAGATGAGTTCCAGAACTTCGAGAAGTTTCCAGAAGCTCCTTTGTACAGAGACGTTAATGAGTATGGAGCGGGCCGCAGTGTTTGGGGAATTTTATATTCAGAGAAACGCACACACACACCTACACCTCTACACACACACACACACACACACACACCTATTTAAATATATATACATGTATAAGAACAGGTAACCAATTTTTACATGTTTTAATACTATCCAAAAAAGCAAAGATTCTCACATCCATAATTTAATTCCCTACTCCATTTCCGTTCTAAATTTCACCCAGAGTGCAGTGCCGTGGCACTCAGCAGGGACTTGGTGACATTAAAAGCATATACGTAGACCTCCTGCCGTGCCTTCAAGTAGGTCCCATGAACCTACGACTGACTCAGGCTCCACCAGAGATGCTATGGGAGGAATTAATATATATATACATTGCGAATGACAGGGCACTCAAGCAGACACGTCACGACCAGATGGTCCAGACATTGTAAATGACCGACATGCCACGTGGGGTTTGGGAGTTCAGAAGGTTAAAAAAAAAAAAAGGGGGGGGGGAGGTGGGAATTTTTAGTGGTTCCAGATCACCTTGCTGGGGTGATGTGATGTCATGTACATGTTGTCCCATCACGACTTATAAAAAGCACATAATAAAAATTGTTTATTGGCGTTTTTAATACAACTACAGTATGCCAAGTATCATTTATTTCATTTGATGAGTTCTACAGCAGTGGTTCCCAACCTCAGTCCTCGAGTACCCCCAACAGGCCATGTTGTGGGAATTTCTCTTATGCCGCATACGCACGACCATTTTTAATGGTCTAGAAAAAAAACATTTTTTTTTTAACCCGATTCTTGTTAACCACTTAAGGACCGGACCAATATGCTGCTACATGACCCAAGGGGTTTTTACAATTCGGCACTGCGTCGCTTTAACAGACAATTGCGCGGTCGTGCGACGTGGCTCCCAAACAAAATTGGCGTCCTTTTTTCCCCACAAATAAAGCTTTCTTTTGGTGGTATTTGATCACCTCTGCGGTTTTTATTGTTTGCGCTATAAACAAAAATAGAGCGACAATTTTGAAAAAAATTCAATATTTTTTACTTTTTGCTGTAATAAATATCCCCCAAAAACATATATAAAAAAAAATTTCCTCAGTTTAGGCCGATACGTATTCTTCTACATATTTTTGGTAAAAAAAAAATCGCAATAAGCGTTTATCGGTTGGTTTGCGCAAAATTTATAGCGTTTACAAAATAGGGGATAGTTTTATTGCATTTTTATTAATCATTTTTTTTTACTACTAATGGCGGCGATCAGCGATTTTTTTCGTGACTGCGACATTATGGCGGACACTTCGGACAATTTTGACACATTTTTGGGACCATTGTCATTTTCACAGCAAAAAATGCATTTAAATTGCATTCTTTATTGTGAAAATGACAGTTGCAGTTTGGGAGTTAACCACAGGGGGCGCTGTAGGATTGAGTGTTCACCTAGTGTGTGTTTACAACTGTAGGGGGGTGTGGCTGTAGGACTGACGTCATCGATCGAGTCTCCCTATAAAAGGGATCACTCGATCGATGCAGCGCCACAGTGAAGCACGGGTAAGCCGTGTTTACATACGGCTCTCCCCGTTCTTCAGCTCCGGGGAGCGATCACGACGGAGCGGCTATAAACAAATAGCCGCGCCGTCGTCCCGGATCGCTCCCCCGGGAACCCGACCGCCGCATGTAGCGGGGGGGGGGGTCCCGATCGGACCCCCCACCCGCTAGAAGGCAGGGCCGTACAGGTACGCCAATGTGCCTGTACGTGCCATTCTGCCAACGTATATATATGCGGCGGTCGGGAAGTGGTTAAAGTAGATGTAAACCCAAAACATCTTTTTTTTTTTTTATGTCACAATGTAGAGAATAAGATTTCCTATCATCTGTGCCCAGTCTTGCCACACAGTTAATCCAGTTCTGAGCAATCCTCTTTTATTGTTCAGTGAAAATTAAGACTTTCAGATAAAAACCTGTCTAAATAAAAAGTCCTTTCCGTCCCCTTGCTTCGAGTGACAGGGTTTTTACATATCTCGTGCACTAGCTTGGACACATGCACATTCCTGGATGTTTATCATAATGTGGGGGGTGATCCACAGTTCATTGTGAGAAATAATGTATGTCACTCGAAGCAAGGGGACGGAAAGGACTTTTTATTTAGACAGGTTTTTATCTGGACGTCTGTTAATTTTCACTGAACAATAAAAGAGGATTGCTCAGAGCTGGATTAACTCTGCGTGGCAAGACTGGGCACAGATGATAGGAAATCGTATTCTCTACATTGGTACATCAAAATAAAACATTTTTTTGGGGGGGTTTAAATCTACTTTAAGCCTGCCTTGCCTACACACGATCGTAGAAAAAAAATGCTCAAGCAAAGCGCGGTGACGTACAACACGTACGACGGCACTATAAAGGGGAAGTACCATTCGGATGGCGCCACCCTTGGGGCTGATTTTGTGTTAATAAAACTTTGGTGAGAGACGATTCGCGCTTTTCAGTCTGTTGCAGCGTGATGAATGTGCTATCTCCATTACGAACACTAGTTTTACCAGAACGAGCGCTCCCGTCTCATAACTTGCTTCTGAGCATGCGCATTTTTTTCACGTTGTTAAAGCCTACACACGACCATTTTTTACCACGTGAAAAACGACGCGGTAATTTAGAGCATGTTCCAAATTTTTAATGCCCATTTTTAACGTTGCAAAAAATGCTCTGGAGCCCACACACGATCGTTTTAAATGACATAATTTTTTTTTTTCATTTTTCACATTGTGAAAAATGGTCGTCTGTACGCGGCATTAGGCTGGATTCACATCAATGCATTTTTAGTGCATTTTGCAGATTTGCACTACATCCATTTACCATGGTTTCCTATGGAACACGTTCTGTAGTGCAAATCTGCAAAATGCAAATAGCACTAAAAATGCACAGGTGTGATTTGGGCCTTAGATTAAATAGCTGTGCAAAATCCCAAGCCATTGACTCTAATTTACACTAAAAGTTAACTTTTTTTTTTAAATAACAAACATGTCATACTTACCTCCACTGTGCAGTTCATTTTGCACAGAGTGGCCCCGATCCTCCTGTTCTGGGGTCCCAGAGCTGCTCCTCCCTGCAATAGATAACCCTCTCTAGGAAGCTCTCTCCTGAGGGGGTTAGCTTGCGGGTGCGCTCCCGTGTCACACACACTGCGTCCATAGCCGCAGAGTGTGACTCAGCAGCGCCCGGGTCATTTGATTTGATTGACAGCAGCGGGAGCCAATGGCTGTGCTGCTATCAATCTATCCAATGAAGAGCCGAGAAGCAGTGGAGAGAGCGAGGCAGGATCGCGCCCACAGAAATACGGGGCTCAGGTAAGTAAAACGGGGGGGGGGGGCTAGGGGGGGCCAGACAGTGCAAGGTGTTTTTTCACCTTAAAGGAGTTCTCTGACCTAAAACTTTTAACCCCCGCTGTGCCCGGGCTGTAAAAATATACAAAATAAACTTTCACTTACCTGCCTACGATCCCCCGTTGTTCCGATATCGCCGTCCCGTTCTCCGGTCCCGGGCCCCTTCCGCTTCCTGTGTGTCGGTGTCTCATAGTGCGCTCAGCCTATCAGCGGCCGCAGCAATGTCCCGTCGCGGCCGCTGATAGGCTGAGCGCACTATGAGTCACCGACACACAGGAAGCGGAAGAGACCGGGACCGGAGAACGGGACGGCGATATCGGAACAACGGGGGATCGTAGGCAGGTAAGTGAAAGTTTATTTTGTATATTTTTACAGCCCGGGCACAGCGGGGGTTAAAAGTTTTAGGTCAGAGAACTCCTTTAATGCATAGGATGCATTAAGGTGAAAAAACATGAAGGTTTACAACCCCTTTAAAGCACCTGTGCAAGATAAAGGAAAACCTGGCCTATTGGGGGGGTACTTGAGGACCGAGGCTGAGAACCACTGTTCTATAGCACTTAAAGTGATACTAAAGTCTTGTCCTTTTTTCTTTAAGGAATAATAAACATGTTATACTAACCTGCTCTGTGAAATGGTTTTGCAGCCTGGGTCCTCCTCTTCTCAGGCCTGCTTCAGTGCTCCTGGCCCTTCCCTCCTGTTGAGTGCCCCTACAGCAAGCAGCTTGCTGTGGGGGCACCCAAGCTGAGCTGTAACTCTGTGTGTCCATTCAGACACAGAGCCACAGTTGAGCCATGCCCCCTCTCTTCCTAATTGGCTAGCTGACTTTGAAAGCCGTAGGAGCCAATGGCGCCGCTGCTGTGTCTCAGTCAATCATGGGAGAGAGTCCCGGAAGGCCGAGGAACTGGTGCACATCGCTTGATAGAGATGGGGCTCGGGTAAGCATTGGGGGGGGCTGTTACACACAGGTTTTTTTTTTTATATATTCATGCATTAAAGCGGAGTTCCACCCAAAAATTGAACTTCCGCTATACCGGTTTCTCCCCTGTAATGCTTTACTTCCTGATTCCCTTACTGAAGATGCTGGCACCTCCTGCCAGGAGTCAAGGGGTAGATCGGCTTTGGGTGAGGACTTTGCGGGCGCCCTGGACAGGTAAGTGTCCTAATATTAAAAGTCAGCAGCTGCAGTATTTGTAGCTGCTGACTTTTGATTTAAGATTAAAAAAAACCTTCTAACTGTACAATCACTTTAAGAGCAGTCTTTTATCATTAGGGTTCCTCCAGAGGTCAATAGGGGTTCCTTGAGCAATGTCTGCCTCTAACCACTGACACAAATGATCTTTTTTGTGATCTGTAAGGCCTTTTCACACAGCATCGGATTCTGCTTGCTCAGCAGGTGGATGACAGGTCCGTGTCTGCTCCACTATGCAGAGTGGACACAGACACAGTCCTGCTCTCCTCTATGGCAGTGGTTCTCAACCCTGTCCTCAAGTGCCCCCAACAGGCCATGTTTTGGGAATTTCTCTTAGATAAAATAGCTGTCCAAAATACCAAGCCATTGACTTCGATTTAAAGCACCTGTGCAAGATAAAAGAAAACCTGCAAATATGGCCTGTTGGGGATACTAGAGGACCGAGGTTGAGAACCACTGGTCAATGGGATGGAAACAGACTGCCTGTCCATTTCCATCCAATCCACTGGAGGGATGGAAAATAAGACCACCTTGTTCCTGCAGCAAACCAAGGCGATACTGTAGTACAGGGGTGTCAAACTAGCGGCCCTCCAGCTGTTCCGAAACTACAAGTCCCATCATGCCTCTGCCTGTGGGAGTCATGCTTGTAACTGTTAGCCTTGCAATGCCTCATGGGACTTGTAGTTTTGCAACAGCTGGAGGGCCGCCAGTTTGAGACCCCTGCCGTAGTACAATTAGTCAATGCTGTAAAATCGTTGTGCCACTGGCTTCCTGATCTGCCAAGAACATACTCGGCTCTTTGGCTCAATTGTGGGCTGACAAAACATGTGGGGTATTTACAAAGGCTGCAGAAGACAGAATCTGGAGCAAACAATCAGTCTCTAGATTTCATTTTTAACGCTTACCTGAACAAGCTCTGGATCCAATCTTTTGGCTCTTTCAGGCTCCATTCACATTTGGCATCTTGGGCAAAATCACTTCAATTGTGCCCATGATGCAGTAATTCTGCCCGTGAATTACACTAAATCGGACTGAAATTGCAAAACGCATGTTCAGGGGGCATTCCTTTTCAATTGACCCTAAACACAATGCAGTTTTGCCATGATTATATGCTGTTTTGTCTGCATTGCGGCGCGATTTGGAATTGCGGACAGAAGCATGGAGATTCCACACGCGATCCAAAATATCCAGCTGATATATTGATATTAACCACTTCATTACTGGGCACTTAAACCCCCTTTGTGCCCAGACTAATTTTCAGCGCCGACACATTTTGAATGACATTTGCGCGGTCATACAACACTGTACCCAAATTATATTTTTAATCATTTTCTTCCCACAAATAGAGCTTTCTTTTGGTGATATTTGATCATCTCTGCGATTTTTTTATTTTTTGCGCTATAAACAAAAAAACATAACATTTTGAAAAAAAAAACAATATTTTTTTACTTTTTGTTATAATATCCCATTTTTTTTTCCTCGGTTTAGGCCGATACGTATTCTTCTACATATTTTTGTCAAAAAAAAAAAATCACAATAAGCGTATATTGATTGGTTTGCGCAAAAGTTATAGCGCCTACAAAATATGGGATAGATTTGATTTTTTTTTTGTCAGGCCTGCGATATTGCGGCGGACATATCGGACACTTTTGACACAATTTTGGGACCATTCACATTTATACAGCGATCAGTGCTATAAAAATGCACTAATTACTGTATAAATGTGACTGTCAGGGAAGGGGTTAACACTAGGGGGTGAGGAAGGGGTTAAATGTATTCCCTGGGTGTGTTCTAACTGTGTGTGGAGGGGGACTGACTGGGGGAGGTGACCGATCTGTGTCCCTATGTACAAGGGACACGGCATCGGTCTCCTCTCTCCCTGACAGGACATGGAGCTCTGTGTTTACACACAGAGCTCCACATCCCTGCTGTCACCGCCGATCGCGGCCGCCAGGCACGCGCATCGGCATCTCAGCGATGCGCCGGGCACAGTGTTTGCCCGCCCGGGGAATGTAAATAGCAGGACGTCCACCCGGCAGTTGAGAGCCGCGCTGTGGACGTCTTAAGCGCGGCTCTCTAGTGGTTAAAGGCAAGTTTTTTCTACAAATAACAAACCTGTTATATTTACCTCCTCTGTGCGGTTGGCTTTGCAGAGACTGCCCCTGATCATCCTTCTCCTCTTCTTGGGTCTCCCACTGCCACTTTTGGCCCCTCCTGCCAAGAGCAAACCTCTTGCTGTGGATCAGGACTTGCTCCTGAGTCATTGCTCTGCACTTCCATTCAGACACAGAGCTGTGGCTTTGCCCTGCCTGCTCTTTTCTCTTGGGCTGGGCTTGACAGCCAATGGTGCCGCTGCTGTCTCAACCAATGGAGGTGGGCGAGTGCCCCCCGGAGAGAGCCTCGACTCTCGTGCACATCGCTGGATTGCAATGGGGCTCGGGTAAAAATTAGGGTGAGAGCAAAACACAGAAGGTTTTTTTTTTCCTTCATGCACAGAATGCATAAAGGTGAAAAACCTTGAGCTTTTGGAGACACTTTAAGGGGGCCTGGTGGCTGAGCCATGGTTTTGCTGCCCACTGAAATCATAACATTAGCCTGACATGACTGTACAAATGCCGCTGACACAATCCTTTGCTTTGTGCTCACAGCATTTTTAACTTTGGCCTTGCCACTGTCTGCCAACTCGCTCATTGATATCAATCGGGGCCGCACCGCAACCTAAGTACTTGGCTTGAAGTTGCGGCACAATCCTGCAATGTAGAATTGACATTCTGCAATTTAACCCTTATTTGCTGGTCCCGCATGGGTGCTCAACATGTGGCCCTCCAGCTGTTACAGAACTACAAGTCCCATGAGGCATTGCAAGGTTGACAGTTACAAGTAGGGTTGTCCCGATACCACTTTTTTAGGACTGAGTACAAGTACCGATACTTTTTTTTATGTACTCGCTGATACCGAATACCGATACTTTTTTTAAATGTGTCCCCAAATGCAGCCATGTCCCCCCACATAATGCAGCCATGTCCCCCCACATAATGCAGCCATGTCCCCCCACATAATGCAGCCATGTCCTACATACCTTGATGATGCCGCACGTGCCGCCGTTAATCAGCGTGCGGGGAACATTACAGCTTTCGTTTGAATAGCTGTATCCCCGCCGCATATAGACACTCCCCCATGCTCGGGATTGGACAGATCATCAGTCCAATCCCGCGCAAGGGGGAGTGTCTATACGCGGCAGGGATACAGCTGTTCAAACGAAAGCTGTAATGTTCCCCGCACGCTGATTAACGGCGGCGGTTTGCGGAGATGGGTTTGCGGCGGGGGGGGGGGGGGGGGACAACCATTCTATTTCAGTATCGGGGGTATTTGCGATACCGATACTGGTATCGGGACAACCCTAGTTACAAGCATGACTCCCAAAGGCAGAGGGATGATGGGACTTGAAGTTTCACAACAACTGGAGGGTCACAGGTTGAGCACCCATGCGGTGCCTACCAAGGTTTTAGATGCTGGGAGGTGGGGTGGGGTTTATGATCATGTGATTGGCTGTCATGGTGGTCACATGACTAGAAAGCTCCTGATCGTGAGCTTTCCGTTAGTCACTGGTAACTGTTCCGGATCATCCCAATTCACGAAAACGGTGCCAAAGCCCACCCGCCGAAAGGCCACATATGTGTGTGCAGTGGTTAAACAAAAAAAAAAGTAAAACATTGGCATCAGGAAGCCCAGTAGACTAAAACTTGACACTTACTTTAAAATCACCGAAGTGTTCTATGCCAAGTCCGAGTCCCTGAAATATTTCCTGGCTTACAAAGGCTCTGTGCCACAACATGGCTCACCTAGGGAAGTCATGCACCAAGACTGCGCCACCTGACATATCAAAAGCAAACATTTCATTAAAGTTTTTCATGAAAAATGTGTTTACAAGAATTGGTTCTTAATGAATAAACTATGTTTAAATAATAGTAATAAAAAAAAGCGCATTTTCAAGCTTCATCACAATACTTCCTCTTTAAAAGTAATTAGTCATGGCATATGCGTCGGTTTAATTTTTTCTCAGCGTTATTAGTGAGAATATATTTAATTACTTCGAAAGTTTTGCACGGCCTATCTGTTCTGTACAGCTGGCGAGGTCCCCGGAGGATGATTTACTGAGACAGAATGGTAAATTTACAACACAAGTGGAAGTAGCAGGTGTGCGACTCATTAAATCCACCAATGTACAGCGCATCAATTTATAGAACGCCGCATTGTGCCGCGAAGTGGGTGAAATGCCAGCAACGTGTGTGGGAGTTTCTTCCAACTTTAAATTGCTGTTGATGAACGACCATTAACGAACGCACAAATTCAATCGAATTTATAGGCCATTATGATGCAGAGGGCCGTGGAAGCTCACACACACCCTTTAGTTGCTGCGTGTTTACAATCGTATAGCGACAATGGCGCAACCAGTCTGTATATTTATTATCAAAGATGTATACCATGTGAACATATAAAAAAATACTATGGGCCAAATCCAAAAAAGGGATACGCCGGTGTAACTGCTGTTACGCCGTCGTATCCCTGTTCCTAACTATGGAACTGATCCACAGAATCAGTTTCCCATAGTTAGGCAGAAGATCTGACATGTGTAAGGGACTTACACTGCCGGATCTTAGGATGCAGTACCGCATCCGCCACTGGGGGCATTTCGTGTCGAAATGCCGCCTCGGGTATGCAAATTAGCACTTACGGAGATCCACAAAGCTTTTCAGCTTCGTTTTTTCTCCGTAAGTTTTAGTTTGCAAACGCAAAATTAGGGCTGCTTTTACAAGGTGTAAAGTTAGTACACCATGTAAAAGCAGACCCTTCTGTCCAGCGACGCGATTTTTTTTTTGTTTTGAATTTTTTTTTTCCCGCCGTATCTTTTTTTTTTTCCCCGACGCAACTTTATTGACCCGACGCGATCCACAAAGCTCGGCGTAACGTAATTTCGCACTATGCACATCGGGAAAATGACTTCACGAGCATGCGCAGTACGGCCGGCGCGGGAGCGCACCCAATTTAAATGGGACTCGCCCCCATTTGAATAGGAACGCCTTGCGCCGGCAGAATTTAAGTTACACAGCCGAAAATTTCTAGGTAAGTGCTTTGTGGATCGGGCACCTAGGTAGAAATTTTAAGGCAGTGTAACTTAAATGGAAAAATTTACGTTACGCCGGCTCTTTGTGGTACCCGCTCTCACTTCCGGGTGATCTTGCCGCAGCCAGTTTGGGGGCCGCCCCTCCTTTCCCCACCCCTGGGCCATTCACAAAGCGCTTCAAGCATGCGCAGTAGAATGCATTAAGATTAAAACACCTAGCTCATTATGGCTTTTGCCTTTCAGGTAGGTTTAAAAAAAAAAACAACAACAAGAACGGGGTTTACTACCGCTTTAAAAAAAAAAAAAAAAAAAAAAGGGGGGGGGATCAGATAAAAACTCCAAAAACAATGGAAGAAAACAGGCATCAGAGTAGAGAAACTACATAGGATGCCCTTGATGACGCCCTGGGGTAGGGGCGAAACGTGTTGACGTATATCCAGCTATTAAAACCATTGACGTCACTTTCACCCCCTCCATGGAATGCTCGCAGAGCAGCGACGACCCCGGAAGAGTCGTTTCTCTACACTGATGCAGGTTTTCTTCCATTGTCTAGTAAGTGGCACCAAGATTGCGCCTTTTGCCTTACCCTGCAGTACTTCACTATTAGCTTCTCTTTCTGTTTTTGGAGCCTGGTGGGTCTGTGTTTCTCCGGCCATCTCCAAGACCCCCTTGCTGCGTATGGAGAGTTTGAGTTCTTCCCATCCTACCAGATCAATAGATCACAGTGTGTATGACCCACAGACTGCAAAGCCGAGTCCATTAATTTTGGTGAGTGGGGGTCACAGGAGGGGAGCGTGGCACACAGCACCTGGAATAATCATTGGAGCACTATAGCACTTTATCTGTTTGGAGCACTTAGCACAATACTAGAGACTGTTTTCTTATTATTCATTATTTTATTATACATTGAGTGCGTTATACTTGGAAGCACTTAATATACACTTTTTGAGCACTTAGACACATTAAATTAGCATAGGTTTCATCTCTGCAAGCGCTCTTTATATGTACTTTTATATTCTGGGGTTGTAGCACTCTGAACAGCTGCAGCAGGTTTATTTTATCACTTAGAACAAGTATTTATGTTTTAAATTACTTTATTTTTTAGGCTGGCCATACACAAGTCATTTTCTTTCATTCAACCAGAAGGTTGAACAAAACAAAAATGACTTGATTCCTCTTATCCACACACTCCATCTGGACAGGGGAATCCCTTCCACGAGTCTTTGTATTCTGAGGGCAGAGATATTGCCCCACTGGCTATATTTTCCAACAGGCTGGTTATCCACAATTCAATCGATATATCAAATTGTGTACAACCAGCCTGCCCATACATGGATTGAAATTTGGCCGGTCCCTGCTGAAACGGCTGAATATCTTATCCATGTAACGCCGGCTTGTTCATACATTTGGGAACCAGGCTGTTAGGACCAGATTCACGTAGGTGAGCGGCGGCGTAACGTATCGTAGATACGTTACACCGCCGCAAGTTTTCATCGCAAGTGCCTGATTCACAGAGCACTTGCAATGAAAACCTACGCCGGCGCAAGGCAGGCCAATTCAAATGGGCATGTGCCATTTAAATTAGGCGCGCTCCCGCGCCGGACCTACTGCGCATGCTCAGTTTAGCAATTCCCGTCGTGCTTTGCGCGCCGTGATGTCATTTTTTCGACCGGCGACGCGCGTAGCGTAATTCCGTATTCCCGGACGGCTTACGCAAACGACGTTCATTTTTAAATTTCGACGCGGGAACGACAGCCATACTTTAGACAGCAATACGTTTGCTGACTAAAGTTAGGGCACCAAAAACGACGACTAACTTTGCGACGGGAAACTAGACTAGCCGCGACTTAGCGAACGCGAAAATCCGTCGTGGATCGCCGTAACTCCTAATTTGCATACCCGACGCTGGTTTACAACGCAAACTCCCCCCAGCGGCGGCCGCGGTACTGCAACCTAAGACCCGACAGTGTAAAACAATTACGCCTGTCGGATCTTATGGATATCTATGCGTAACTGATTCTATGAATCAGTCGCATTGATAGAAACAGAGATACGACGGCGTATCAGGAGAAACGCCGTTGTATCTCTTTTGTGAATCTGGCCCTTAATCTTTATCTTCTGAAGGTCCCTCTAGCTGGCCATACATGTGGTCATTCAATGGAGCAATTGAATGTTCGATTATACCTTTCGTCAAAGAAAAATGGCAAATTTTGATTGGCTGCAACGCTGAAGGGATCGAAAATGGCCCCTGATCGATTCTAATGGAAAAATCACTTTTAATGAAATTGTGGTTTTCAATAAACTCTACCGAAGTTGTGCGATCATTGTCCAATTTCGACTTCACAATCCACCAAATTCAGGTGGTTGGTGTTGAGTTTCGGCCAAGTATGCATGTTGGATTTCTGGTGGATAGAAAGTATTACATTGCCATGTGTATGTATGGTCAGTATTAGCTTGTAATTCCCTGTACACACGACCGCTTTTCCTGACATGCCAAAACCAAACGCGATTCCTCTCAAGCCTGCCTTGCATACACACGTTCAGTCTAAAAATTGCTCGACCAAAGCGCAGTGACGTCTAACACTTACGGCGGGACTATAAAAGGGGAAGTTCTATTCAAATGGCACCACCCTTTGAGCTGCTTTTGCTGATCCTCGTGTTAGTAAAAGTTTGGCGAGAGACGATTCGCGCTTTTCAGTCCGTTACATTGTGACGAATGTGCCATCTCCATTCCAAATGCTAGTTTTACCAGAACGAGCGCTCCCGTCTCATACTTGATTCCCCCCCCCCCCCCTCGGAAAAGCATACACACGAGCGGTTTTCGCAACGAGAAAAAGGCTGACGGGAAACACGACGGGGAAAAAAGAGCAGGTGCAAATTTTTTGCCGGTAGTCTTCTTGTCTGGAAAACTGCTATGGAGCATACACATGACCGGTTTTCCCGACCAATCTAAAAAAAATTGCAGTTTGCTCGTCGGGAAAACCGTTCGCGTGTACGAGGCATAACGCTGGGTTTACACTATTGCGAATTGGATATGGGTTCTCCGCATCCAATTCGCTATAGCAGGAGATTTTGACTCTCTATGAAGCCGGTTCACATATCTCCGCTGTGGCTTCGATGCAAATTTGCACTGGAGCCCTGTGCGTCTTTTGGTCCATTTCACGTCTGAACTCAGCCACAAATTCGGGCTGAAATCAGACCTGAAGCGGTGGAGAATGAGGACACACCGGACTCCTGCTCTGAGTCGCATGCAAAGATAGTGTGAACCCAGCCTAAGGGCTAGTTTACACTTGCTTCATAACAAGGCTTCGGACAGGCTTTATTAACCCTCCTGGCGGTATTCCCGAGTCTGACTCGGGGTTAGATTTTTGAGCTAGGATCGGTAACCCCGAGTCAGACTCTGGCTCGCCTCGCTGGATCCACAGGCTTGGTTTACTTACCCTGTCCCTGGATCCAGCGATGCCACCGCGCTGTGTGAGCGAGCGGGACCTCACTCGATTCACACAGTGCCTCTGTGTGCCGCCGATCTCCGTTCCCTGCGACGTTACGACGCACGGGAGCGGAGAACGGCGCCAAATTCAAAAAGGTAAACAAACACATTACATACAGTATACTGTAATCTTATAGATTATAGTACTGTATGTAAAAAATACACACCCCCCTTGTCCCTAGTGGTCTGCCCAGTGTCCTGCATGTTCTTTTATAAAATAAAAACTGTTCTTTCTGCCTGCAAACTGTAGATTGTCCATAGCAACCAAAAGTGTCCCTTTATGTCAAAAATGGTTTTAGAGCAGCTAGAAAACAGCGATAATAAATTATAATCACTTGCAGAATTGTGCGATAGCAATTTGTGGGGAAATTCGTCATAAAAAAAAAAATAATGACAGCGACAATTCTGCAACTGAGCAAATTTCAGTGATTTTGAGTTGATTACATTATTGAATAATTTTTATTATAATTATATTATTATTTGTTATAATTATTTATAGTTATTATATTATAATTTATAATTTTGTTTTTTAAAAAATGTCATACCCGGGATGCCTACTAGACTCTTGTTTGGTCAGATTTAAGTGAGTTATTCCTAAGAATTACAGGCCTACAGTATAAAACGCCAAATTTCCTTGCAAATAATGGTACTGCTTTCAGCATGTTTTTTCTGAAAGAATCATACCGCCAGGGAGGTTAAGGCTCTCTGAATGGCAGTCAAAGCTCCTGTCACTAAATAAAATGGTTCGCTTACAGTCCTGTTTAAACCTTGCTTTTGCTTGGTGCTTGGGTGAGGCTTCAAAGCGAGCTTTGCTATAGACTTCTATGGAGGCTTTGAAGATGTTTTGAAGCACCACTGAAGCTACATGGGGTATAATTTTTGAAGCGAAGCCAAAGCAGATGCAAACAGGACTGTAGGCTAACCATTTTATTTAGCGACAGGAGCTTTGACTGGCGTTCAGAGAGCTTTAACAAAGTGTGTCCGAAGTATAAATGAGCCCCAAAGAAGCAGGTCAGTTGGTTCTAGCCTGCGTCAGCTTCCCGCCCCTAAAGCCCGACTTATACATACTAAAACAAGAGAGATTGTATAGAAAATAATCATGTTCAAAAATGCTTCTTTGTAATGCACTCAGAAAGGCCTGCTGAATTGGGGTGCAAGGATTTAATTAATCCAGGATATAGTTCAATAATCGATAAGGTTGAAAAAAGACAAAAAGGTACAATGCGTCAAGTTTTTTTGTTTACAAACTTTATTTGGTACAAAACATTATTCTAATGGTGGCCAAAGGATTAAGAATATTTGTATTTGATTGCTGAATTTGATCAAATTCAAATTCGATCAAAACAATTGGATAGAAAGAAAAAAGGGCAGAATTTAAATTGCCCGCTCTGCAATAATTGTCAGCACCGCGACACTATGGGGGACAAAGGCCTCTTACACACAGGCGGACTCCGTCACTACGGAATCCGCCGGCTCAGCGGGAGATCTCTCCACTGAGCCGTCGGATGGCAAGTCCCTCTTTGCTCACTGAGCGGGGGAGGGGCTTGTGCAGCGCCACGGTCTCCTATGGGGAGATCTGATAAAAACGGACACTGTTTTCATCAGATCTCACCCGATCCGATCCACCATGGACGGATGGGGGCGTATCAGCATCCGTCCGATTTTGGTGGATCAGGTCGGATGTCAGCAGACATGTCTTCGCTGACATGCGACGCTGCATAGGACTGCATGGAGCGGCCGTTCAGGTCCGCCAGCAAAACTGACAGGCGGACCTGAACGGTCCAATCGTGTGAAAGGGGCCTTAATAAAACTGAAGAGCGCAAAATCTGTTGCAGCTCTGCACAGAAACCAATCGGCTTCCAGGTTTTACCGTCAAAGCTTAGTTGAAGAAGCGGACAATGCACATCTGCAACAGATTCTGAGTGCACCAGTTTTGGTAAATCTCCCCCTATGATAAATAGATCAACTTCAGCACAACCAGCCTGCCCATGGATGTATTAAAAATCAGCCGGTTCCTGCTGAACTGGTTGAATTTCGATCAGTCTATGGCTGGCTTAAAAGGAAAAAAAAAATTGCCTAAAATTAATGTCTGCAAGGTAGACAGACAGAATAGTGTAATGATTCTGTTAAAAAACAAGTAAATACCTATTAAATTCCTTCATCTATATCACCTCCGGCATTCTAGTTTCTGTTCTCTCATTCACTTCCTGGTTTGCGGCGCTCGTTCATGTAAGAACTACATTTCCCAGTATGAATTGCGGCACGCCCAGTAATTCACACCTCCTTGAAGTCTCTAACACGTAGAGAGCGTCCTGCCGCACAGATGTAGTTCCCAGGAGGGGGCGAGCACGTCACTGACCACCGCAGTAAAGCCTCCCATCACGGTGGTGAGTAACAATCGGACAAGCAGGAAGTGAACAGAACAGAGAAGAAATAGAGCAACTTCTGAGCAAAAACGAACAATGAGGAAGTGAAGAGAGGAATGTCTGCAGGTAAAGGATGCTTATTAGGAAAAAAATAAAATAAATTCCTTTACAACCCCTTTAACCACTTCCGGACCGCCGCATGTACATTTACGTCGGCAGAGTGGCACGGACAGGCACATTGGCGTACCTGTACGTCCCTGCCTAGACGTGGGTCGGGGGTTCGATCGGGACCCCTCGTACATGCATCGGTTCCCGTGGCTTCAGGAGCGATCCGGCACGAGGGCGCGGCTATTCGTTTCTAGCCGCCCCCTCGCGATCGCTCCCCGGAGCTGAAGAACGGGGAGAGCCGTATGTAAACACGGCTTCCCCGTGCTTCACTGTGGCGGCGTATCGATCGAGTCATCCCTTTTATAAGGGAGACTCGATCGATGACGTCAGACCTACAGCCACACCCCCCTACAGTTGTAAACACACACTAGGTGAACCCTAAATGTTACAGCGCCCCCTGTGTAACTCCCAAACTGCAACTGTCATTTTCACAACAAACAATGCAATTTAAATGCATTTTTTGCTGTGAAAATGACAATGGTCCCAAAAGTGTCAAAATTGTCTGAAGTGTCCGCCATAATGTCGCAGTCACGAAAAAAAACGCTGATCGCCGCCATTAGTAGTAAAAAAAAAAAAATTATAATAATAAAACTATCTCCTATTTTGTAAACGCTATAAATTTTGCGCAAACCAATCGATAAACACTTATTGCGATTTTTTTTTTACCAAAAATAGGTAGAAGAACACGTATCGGCCTAAACTGAGGAAAAAAAATTATTTTATATATGTTTTTGGGGGATATTTATTATAGCAAAAAGTAAAAAATATTGCATTTTTTTCAAAATTGTCGCTCTATTTTTGTTTATAGCGCAAAAAAAAACCCCGCAGAGGTGATCAAATACCACCAAAAGAAAGCTCTATTTGTGGGGAAAAAAGGATGCCAATTTTGTTTGGGAGCCACGTCGCACAATTGTCTGTTAAAGCGACGCAGTGCCGAATTGCAAAACCTGGCCTGGGCATTTAGCTGCCTAAAGGTCCGGGGCTTAAGTGGTTAAGGATCATTTTGTACTACACACGTGTGATCCTCACATATGTTGCCAGGGAAAAAAAAAAAAAAAAGGTCTGGCAGAATGCTTCTCCTCCATTCAGGAGACGGCTTCTATTCTTTTTTTTTTTTTTTTTTTTTTTAATCAATGACTACAAGGCTTCCACTGATTGGCTGAAGTGGAAATTGTAAGGTCATCCACCCATCTCATTGATAAAAAAAAAACACAAAGCTTCTCCTAAATGGTGGAGAAACACTTAGTTTCCATCTTCCTCCAATCTCAAACACCAACTAAAGTGAAATAAAACCTGGAATTGTACTTTAGCAGAAAGCACGCCAAAGTGCTTGTAAATGGGCTCTTAATGAATTGGTGGGAGGTCATGGGCTAAGTGGATGTTGTGGCAGAATAACCAGAGGAAGCCATCTCCGTCTTCATCACAAAAAAAAAGTGATTCCTATAGAATTGCTACACAAGAGATCTTCTAAATATGGTCAGTAGTAAAACAAAATAAAAAAATAAAACATATCCATTTACTGTAATAAAACCCCGCCGTCTGCTGTACACTGCGATTTGTAATACCGCCGAGGGGAATACTTATCGCAGCTCCAGGCGCCTCTCCTGGGGTGAAGAGCCTATTGGGGTGAATTGAGGAAATTAGATCATTTACAGCATAGCTTCTGGCGATGGAAGTGCGAATGAAAATCATTTTACATCGTAAACCACCATATATTTTTTATGCAGACAGCTTGTCACCGAACAAGCTAAACACATATAGAGGACAGAACATCTTCGCAAAATGTACATACTGCTATATGGTTTCATGCAAACTGTGGATGGAACTACAAGTCCCTGCACGCTAAATGCAGCCTTATGCCGCGTACACACGACCGTTTTTCGGGTTCTAAAAATTGACGTTTTTAAGGGCCTAGAAAAAAACGTTTTTTTTTTTTCAACCCGATCATTAAACCGGCCTTGCCTACACACGATCGTGAAAAAAAAATGCTCTAGCAAAGCGCGGTGATGTCAGCACGTATGACGGCACTATAAAGGGAAAGTTCCATTCAGATGGCGCCACCCTTTGGGCTGCTTTTGCGGATTTCGTGTAAAAGACGATTTGCGCTTTTCTGTCTGTTACAGCGCGATAAATGTGCTTACTCCATTATGAACGCTAGTTTTACCAGAACAAGCGCTCCCATCTCATAACTTGCTTCTAAGCATGCACGGGTTTTTTACGTCGTTAAAGCCTACACACGATCGTTTTTAATGACATTAACCACTTGCTTACTGGGCTCATATACCCCCCTCCTGCCCAGGTGAAATTTCAGCTTCCGGCACTGCGTCGTTTTAACTGACAATTGCGCGGTCGTGCGACGTGACTCCCAAACAAAATTGATGTCCTTTTTTCCCCACAAGTAGAGCTTTCTTTCGGTGGTATTTGATCACCTCTGCGGTTTTTATTTTTTGCACTATAAACAAAAAAAAGCGACAATTTTGAAAAAAAATACAATATTTTTTACTTGTTGCTATAATAAATAGCCCAATTTTTTCTCAGTTTAGGCCGATACGTATTCTTCTACATATTTTTGGTAAAAAAAAAAAAAAAAAAAATCGCAATAAACGACTGGTTTGCGCAAAAGTTATAGCGCCTACAAAATAGGGGACAGAATTATTATTATTATTATTTTTACTAGTAATGGCGGCGATCTGCGATTTTTATTGGGACTGCGACATTATGGCGGACACATCGGACACTTTTGACACATTTTTGGCACCATTCACATTTATACTGCGATCAGTCCTATAAATATGCACTAATTACAGTATAAATGTGACTGGCATTGAAGGGGTTAACACTAGGGGGTGAGGAAGGGGTTAAATGTATTTCCTATATAGTGTTCTAACTGTGGGGGAGGGGGGTGACTGGAGGAGGTGACCGATCTGTGTCCCTATGTACAAGAGACACAGATCGATCTCCTCTCTCCCTGACAGGACGCTGTCATTGTGAGAGGCGGCAATGAGAAATGATCTCATATGTTTGCATATGAGATCATCTCTCATTGGCCGCACAGAACGCCTAACGAACGGCCACTCCGGTTGGCCGTTCACGGCGATCTGTGATTGGCTGTGTCCAAGGGACACGGCCAGCACAGAAGTTCCCTGCTGCGCGCTCGGGGAAAGAGGCGGCCGTAAAAAGACGGCGTCCCAGAGAAGTAGAGCCACCCTGCGGCCGTATATAGTCGTACGGCCGTCAGGAAGTGGTTAAAGAAAATCGTCATTTTTTAGAACCCGAAAAACGGTCGTGTGTACGCGGCATAAGGCCTTATACTGTAAATTTCTGCTTTTGGGGATTTTTCACACCCCTATAAACATCCCTAAAATGTCTTATATTAAAACACATCAGCCTGGAAGAAGTTGACCAATTCTGAATTACCTTCTGGAACTGCTTCTTACTCACCTTCCTGGCAATGATTCCATGAGTGACAACCCGTGATCCAGCACCGCAGACGGTGAGCGCCTGGACCAGTTCCCTCTTCCTGAGGTCATCACTGTCAGATTGGTTTACGTAAACTGGAGAGGGCAAAATCGGGTACAGCGCGGCATGGTAGCCAATCAGCTTCTTACTTCAGCTTGTCCAATTAAAGTGGAAGTAACCCTCCTATCAGATTCAGCCAAGGAAGCTGCCATCTTGGCCTCTGTTTAATCTGCAACTGCTATGGTGTTGCATGTGATCAGTTATGACACCAGCCATTGGATGGTTTGGTTGAGAGCACAACCAATGTAAAAGTTACATTCCCGACACGTGTCGCAAATGTAAAAAAAATTGAAACTATAAAAATCTATAGGTTTACTTGCGCTTTAAAGGGGTTGTAAAGGTTTGTTTTTTATTTTCTAAATAGGTTCCTTTAAGCTAGTGCATTGTTGGTTCACTTACCTTTTCCTCCGATTTCCCTTTTAAATGTTTTTATGCCTTTGTCGGAATTTCTCACTTCCTGTTCCTCCTCACTAAGCTTTCCACCATCATCCGAGCCGTTCTGGCTGGGGGTTAGTCAGCATGCTCGCCCCCTCTCTTGGGACTTCATCCCTGTGAGAACAATGTCTCCCAGCAGCGATGAAGTCCCAAGAGAGGGGGCGAGCATGCTGACTAACCCCCAGCCAGAATGGCTCGGATGATGGTGGAAAGCTTAGTGAGGAGGAATAAGAAGTGAGAAATTCAGACAAAGAAAAAAAAACATTTAGAAGGGAAATCGGAGGAAAAGGAAAGTGAACCAACAATGCACTAGCTTAAAGGAACCTATTTAGAAAATAAAAAACTAACCTTTACAACTCCTTTAAGCTTTGACAAAATGAAACCTGAAATGGACTGGTTTCTATGCAGATTTTTCACACTCCAGCTTTAGTAAATCAACCCCACTGTGCAGTCTTCAGCAGCCTGAGAGAACCAAACAGACAGCTAATAGAAAGTGTCCACACCTGAGGAAGGCCAGATCAATATTCCAAACGCACACATTCCTCAATATGGCTGAAGAGTGAGTGGGTACTGAAGCGGCCACTGGCTGGAGACCAGGAGGACTTCAAGGCAAGAGATATGTCGCCACCACACCAAGGAATTCCATTAAAGGGTCCTATGTTTTACTGAATAAACATTTCGAAGCCACGCAGGATCCCTTTATCAGGCATGCCCTGATGAAAGGGTCCTGTGTGGCTCTGAAATGTCACAATGTCATTCAATAAACCATAGGACCATTTGATGGAGTTCCATGGTGTGGTGGTGACATATCACTTACCTGGAAGTCTTGCAACCTATCCTTTCAAATAAGAGAAGTGCCTAAAAGTAGTGTTGCGCCGATACCGACACTAGGCATTTTCGTGAGTATCGGTGCTTCGAGACGGAAGAGACCTCAGATCTGAACTGGACACAACATCAGTTCCAGCCTGTCAGCTAAATCTGTACTAGGATGGGGGCTTTTTGAAAGCTGGTCTCCCTGAGTGCAGTGACAAAGGAGATGCTGGCACGCCAGGTAGTACAGTCAGGGGAGGGAGGGGGGCATCAGGAGGTAGCCTGCACTTTCTCTGACCCTGGATGCTGACGCCCCCCGGATGATCTGGCTGCAGAGAGGCAGCACTTGCAAATGTCTGTGCTAGAGCTGGTCGGGTACTTTACATTAGTACAACAGTAAGGCATGTGCAGGATGCAGCTTTTAAGGGAGGGGTGAGAAGATGAAAGGCAGTAGAGGAGGTGTGAACACAAGTCAAACTAAGGAGGGGTGGATGGGGGATCATGTGGATGAGAATTCAGTGGAAAGGAGTGGCGGAGAACTGAACCCGAGCTCTGCACTCTGCATGTGTTGTGCCTGAGCCCTGCACATTGCATGCCTGTACTGTGCTCTAAACCAGGGATATGCAATTAGCGGACCTCCAGCTGTTGCAGAACTACAAGTCCCATGAGGCATAGCAAGGCTCTGACAGCCACAAGCCTGACACCCAGAGGCATGATCGGACTTGTAGTTTTTCAACAGCTGGAGATCCGCTAATTGCATATCCCTACTCTAAACCCTGCACTCTGCATGTATTGTACCTGATCCTTGCCCTCCTAACCCCCTGTGCTGTGCCCTCCCTGTTGCATCCTTGATCCCTCCACCAGCTGTCACCTCTGCCCCCATCACTCCCTTTCCCACCACAATCCCTAACAACCCCCACTTGCCAAACCACCCCTGCACCTACCTTTCCTAGGCGATACGCATCGGTAATTGGTATCGGCGACTACTCTGGAAAAAAAAGTATCGGTACTTGTACTCTGTGTTAAAAAAAAAAAAATGGTATTGGTATCTAAAAGGCAACAAATGTTCTGTATACACATTACAGTAATACCTTAGTTTGCGAGTAACATTTTATACAAGCGTTTTGAAAGACGAGCCAAATAATTTTTTTGTTTGATATGCAAGTGCTGACTTGATCCATGAGCAGTACAATTCATGTAGTAAAGCCGTTGGTGTATGCTGTATGGAGAACTTGGAGACACTCCCAGCTAAACGTAATGGGCATCGGAGCACCCGAAAGTGTCAGTTTCCAAGTTCCCCAGGAAGCGCTAGGAGCCACCAGCGCCCCCGCACCTCTGGCCACATACAGTACTGCATACTCCAGCAGTGGTTGTGGAACAAATCATCTTGAGTTTCCATTATTTCTTATGGGGAAAACTCACTTTGATATACGAGTGCTTTGGATTAAAGCGGAGATTCCGGCGATTTTTTTTTTAAATGCCAACAGCTACAAATACTGCAGCTGCTGACTTTTAAAATATGAACTTACCTGTCCAGCGCTTCCCATGATGTCAGCAGCTGAGGCCGAGCAATCGCTTGTCCCTCGGCTCCACCCGCCGCCATCCTCAGTAAGGGAATCGGGAAGTGAAGCGTTGCAAATTCACTGCCCGGTTCCCTACCGCGCATGTGCAAGTAGCACAGCGCCCCGTCACTGGTCCCTGCTCTCTCCTGGGAACAGTGCTGTAACGGTCAGGGGTTAACGCCGTTACGATATTCAATTCCACCAACCCAAGACAGCTTCCGACACTTTACAATCCAGCAGACAGGACCCATTGGATTTCCCCAGAATAAGGAGACACAGGCTCTGTTCTCTGGTTCCAAACAGACAGACTTTAATGGTAAAATCCGGTTTCTTATATACAGTTACAAAGCATGCTGCAGTAAGAAAAGGGACAATGACACACTCCACCCCCAACATCACACAATGGGTGCCAACGAGTCCCCCTCAATCCACATCTTAGACTTTCTGACTCCGCGATAAGTTATTCTCACCCGCTACACAATCCACATTCCTTTAGTGAACATAAGTCAGACGTCTGACCTTTAGAGTGTGTTAACTCACAACAAATATTAGCATCAATAGAACTTTCACACAATACAGGGTTAGTTAGCATAGCACCATGACATATCTTAAGAGCCAGGCTTAATTAACACAATAGAATGCAATCACAGCAAGCTTTCATCACTACAGCCAGGTAGCTGGAGGTGATTAACATCAATTAACATCTCAACAGTCTATGTGCCACATTGAAGGAGACACTCTATTGACCTGTTGTGTTCAGAATGAACAACTTGTAATATTTCAAGATATCCTGCAATACATGAATTATCATTACTGTCCCATCTCATGTAATCCGAGATATCAGTTCTCAGTCATCCTATGCCCCTATTGGACATAGGATGACCCTAGACCCAAGAGTCATTGGGGAAGCTGACACAGGAGTACCCCACATCCTTCAAGAGCCTCTGGGTCCCACGGCCATACCGTTACAAGTGTGTTTCCCAGAAGACAGCGGGGGGTGCGGGTAGGGGCGTGGCTGCCACAAGAGTGTATTCCCAGAAGTGGGTGCAAATACCTGTGTCCTAGACAGGAAACTGCACCCCCCCCCCCCCGAAAAGGTGCCAAATGTGACACCGAAGGGGGGGGGTTCCAAAAAGCGGACGTTCCATTTTTGGGTGGAACTCTACTTTAAAATATGCTTCTGGAACAAATTATGCTTGTAATCAAAAGGTATTACCGTACCAGCAAGTTTATGTCATGCAGTAGAGCTAGCCATACATTATACAATCTTATTGTACAATGTTCCTTTAGCCTTACCAAAATCGATATAGATATGAAGCAAAACCTAAAAGAAAAAACGTCAATTAGTATCCAACCAGGCAGGCCCTTGCACTACCCAAGGAAATTGAATAAATGTATGGCCAGCCTGGGCAGGTTTTATGCCTGCTATAACTGCACAATCAATCCCAACATTATCAAATCACAAACCCACATACCAGTGGATGCAATGGCAATATCTGAGCGAAGGAGAAATACTCAGTGAAGGAAACCTACAAACGTTGCTGGGGGTGGCAGATGTTTTACTACAAGCTCTGTGCACAATCCCAGGAAGGGCAGTTAATCACATACATGAAAAACAGAATTTTGGGGGCATTTAGTGTAGAGCTACAATGTTATGGTTGCAAGAAATGGAAAATCAAACATTTTTTGCAGTCATTTTTTTTTTTAAATTAAATGAAAAAATAAAAATCAGTCTGTAGCTTGAAATAGAAATGCAAAACTTTTTTTTTATATATAAAATTGTATATACAAATAATTTTTTTTACATTTTATTTATATGTTGAGATTGGCTTCCTGGCCCGGGTGTTTTTAACCGCTTAACGACCGCCGCATGTACATATACGTCGGCAAAATGGCACGAACAGGCAGAACGACGTACACGCACGTCGCTGCCTAGACGTGGGTCCGATCGGGACCCCCCCCCCCCCCCCGCTACATACGGCGGTCGTTAATCGTGTGGGAGCGATCCGGGATGAGGGCGCGGCTAGAAACGTTTCTAGCCGCCCCCTCGCGATCGCTCCCCGGAGCTGAAGAACGGGGAGAGCCGTATGTAAACACAGCTTCCCCGTGCTTCACTGTGGCGGCTGCATCGATGGTGTCATCCCTTTTATAGGGAGACACGATCGATGACGTCAGTCCTACAGCCACACCCCCCTACAGTTGTAAACACACACTAGGTGAAACATAACTCCTACAGCGCCCCCTGTGGTTAACTCCCAAACTGCAACTGTCATTTTCACAATAAACAATGCAATTTAAATGCATTTTTTGCTGTGAAAATGACAATGGTCCCAAAAATGTGTCAAAATTGTCCGCCATAATGTCGCAGTCACGAAAAAAAATCGCTGATCGCCACCATTAGTAGTAAAAAAATAATAATTAATAAAAATGCAATAAAACTATCCCCTATTTTGTAAACGCTATAAATTTTGCGCAAACCAACCGATAAACGCTTATTGCGATTTTTTTTTACCAAAAATAGGTAGAAGAATACGTATCGGCCTAAACTGAGGAAAAAAAAAGTTTTTTTTTATATATTTTTGGGGGATATTTATTATAGAAAAAAGTAAAAAATATTGCATTTTTTTCAAAATTGTCGCTCTATTTTTGTTTATAGCACAAAAAATAAAAACCGCAGAGGTGATCAAATACCACCAAAAGAAAGCTCTATTTGTGGGAAGAAAAGGACGCAAATTTTGTTTCGGTACAATATTGCATGACCGCGCAATTACCAGTTAAAGCAGCGCCAAATTGTAAAAACACCTCTAGGCATTTATGGCTCAGTATAGTAAATAGTGTGAGTACAGATTACATACTCTTTCACCTGCACCCCGTTCTTCTTTATACATTGTCCTGAAGATGACCTGTAAATGAGGACTGTTGGGTGTATGAGATATCATTTTTAGAACCACACAACAGAGGGAGAAATCTGCTAATCTACTGTAAATCTGCATTACAAGGACCGGAATTACAACCAGACAGAAAAGTAATAAATCACTCGGCTCTGATCTGCTAGGGGCACAAAAGGATCAGCACAGAATTACCAGAAAAAAAGACATGCATGCTGATAGCAGCACATGAATTAACCAAATCCATCCATCAAATAAAACAAACACTTTTATTTTCCATATAAACGGCTGTGCAAGGGTCCCCCTTGCAGCCGACAGGCACCAAGGCCAACTTCACACTCGTGTGGGACAGCGTGTAAATCGCACCTGTTCCCGCACCAACCACCACCCGCAGCCAAACCCTGCTGCTTCTTTGCGGACGCGTGGGGCCGCCGTTTATTTTTTAATGGCACTCCCATCTGAAACCATTTTCAGTTGTGGGAAATCGGATGGTGCAATAGCACCATGCAGTTTCCCTCCAGCTACAATTTAAAAAAGCTACAGGAACCTTTTTCCTGTGTGAAATGCAGAGCGGCTCAGGTGTGAACTTAGCCTTAAGGATATTGCATATGATAGTTGGGTCACGCAACCTATTTTTTTTTTTCAAATATTGCATGCAATAAAAATGTAAATTCACGAACCCTTTTACTTCAAAAAAATAATAAATACTCGATAAATGCCACATAAAAGAGCAATAAAGTAGAACCACTAAACGTAAATAAAATATACGCATGTGTTAACCACTTGCCTACCATGCTGTAGCCAAAAACGGCTATAGTGCGGTGATCCAGTTTTGGGAAGGTATCTGCTGACCCCGACCGCTCCCCCCCCCCCTTATCCCAGGGGGCACGCTCTGACATCACCATGTCCTTTATCTCCATCTGTGATCAGCTGTGTCCAAAGAGCAAATCACTGCAGCCATTTACCATGTGATCAGCTGTGTCCAAAGAGCAAATCACTGCAGCCATTTACCATGTGATCAGCTGTGTCCAATCGCAGCTGATGCCATGTGAACAAATTATTATTATTATTATTATACAGGATTTATATGGCGCCAACAGTTTACGCAGCGCTTTACAACATCAGGGAAGACATGCCGGTTATCAGCATTTCCTTTCCTCAGCACTGTCAGTGTGAGAAAAGGAAGGCTGATAACAGTCTATCCTGTGACAGCACACATTTACACCGAGAATCAGGGAACTGATCATCCATGCTGCCTATCAGCGCCCATTAGTGTTCCCTCCTCAGTGCCTATCAGTGCAGACTATCAATGCCCATCAGTGTAGCCATCAGTATAGAACAATTACAACATTTTCCAGATTTTTTTTTTTTTATTCCTTGTAAAAAAATAAAAAAAAAATGTTTCCGCTCTTCTTTCATTTAGCAAAAAAAAAAAAACACAGTGGTGATTAAATACCACAAAAAGAAAGCTCTGTCTCAAAAAGATAGAATATTTCATGTGGGTACAATATTGCTTGCGAGCAATTGTCAAAGTGAGATAGCGCTGTAAGCTAAAAACTGGGCTGGGCAGGAAGGGGGTAAAAGTACTCAGTAGGCAAGTGGTTAAATAATTAGTGGTCCAGGCATGCAATATTTAAGGAATATACTAAATTTGTTTAGTAAGGAGGCTGCACACAATAGAAAGAGCATGGGTGTAATTTTTTATATATATATATATATAAAGCTCCATTTGTTCTACAAGATCCAGGACTTTTCCTCCAGACTCACCTTCATCGCTCTTCTACAAAGTCCCTCAGAAGTGTCCACTGGAAAATAAGTAATGCGATAAAAATACAGATTGGTTTCATGCAATAAATACCGCACATTTCGAACTAATAAAGCATATCTTATTTTACAAGTGTTTGATAAAAGGCAAACAAAAATATAAAAAAAAAAATATAAACACATTTGCAAAAAATGCTAACAGCTATTTGTCTAATTCTAAAGCGGTAAATAGCATTTCATGGATTAAGCCTATTGTCTCATTGTCTCTGGTTTACAGCACAGTTGTCGCTTGAATTGGAGGAAATCGAATGACAATTATTTCCAAAGTTGTCAGAATTACAACATCACCGCAGCTCAAAAGATAAAAAACAGGATTTTTTTTTGTCACAGTAAAATCCTTTTCTTAGAGTCCATTGAGGGATACAGGAAGTATTTCACCTTTTGCTTTTACTGCTGCCTAGAGGAGGATTAGGCAATTGCAAACAAAAATTGTACTCCAGCTCAAATATAAAATACTTCCCAGATATTTAAAAGGATCTCTTTATCCACCCCATTTCCATAGGCTCTGGTGCAGCCTGTCTGCAAAAACTTTCAAGTGGAACCCTCTCCGTCTTGCCTAAATGGCAGCACAATCCAGAGATTAGAGGTGCACTCCCAGCAGGCATTTCTGCTCAAACTGCAAGCATGCACAGTGCGCTCTTTCCCTATTACCAGCAGCCAAGCTCAGTGTTGTGCCTCACTATATATGTAGCTAGTTAAAAGTTGTCTACCACCATTTTTTTGTACTGGAAGTGGATATGGGGGAACAAGACCAAAAGACAAGGTTCTGCCCAGGCTAAGATTCAAACTATCACTCTGGTCGCAGCAAGACTTCCTGTTCTTCCTCGATGGGTAAAGCACTCCACCAAAATGGTTTTGCCCAACTGGATAAAAATCTGATTACCTTCCAAGAGGATGATCCCACAATATAAAAACAAACCATGTCCCCTCAAACTCCAGGATGTAAACTGGGAGACGAGAATGCTCCGACAATAGAACCCCTGCACCCATGCCTCTTTCTAAGAGGCTGGCATCCAGTGATGGGGATCTTCCAGAAGGATGGACTTGACTCCAGAGCTTGAAGACCCAGCCTTCAGGGGCAGACGAGACAGGAGAGTCAGGACTAACACACAGCTCCTTTTTCTATCTGCAACGTAGAGAGCGTCCTGTAGTCCAAGGGAGGGGGCGAGCACAACACTTCACACCAGGGAGAAAGCCTTGCATTACTGTGTGGAGTTACAGACAGAAGAACAGGAAGTGAGGATTTCTCAGAAGAAATAAGGACATTTTAAAGCAAAATGGAAGGATGAGGTAAGTGAAGGAGGACTGCACTAAGGTAAAGGAAGCTATTCAGGAAAAAACATTTTTACCTTTACAACTCCTTTAATTAGGGCAAGGCTTGTCTACCATCACATTTTCTCAGCACCTTAAATTTGGCATGCCAACTTTTGTTGGCTTCCCCCTAAACTGGTATGTAAAATTTAGCAGAGTTCGGGAAACAGAAATACGGTCATGCTCCTTCTAGTGGATACTCCAAGAAACAACAACCGCACATAGGAAACAGTTGGCGCTTGCACTAGCAATAATGTGGGATCATCAGATTAAAACAATAAGGGGAATTTAACCACTTACCCGACGGCCGTACGACTTTATACGGCTGCGGGGTGGTTGTGAATCTCTAACAGGCCGAAAAAACACGGCCTGCGCGCGCATCCAGTGGCACGGGCGCGTCCGACGGCGGCGCGCCGCATCGCTGAGATGCCGATGCGAGTGCCTGGCGGCCGTGATGTCCGCCAGGGACTCGGGATCGGCGGCTACAGGGACAAGACGTGGAGCTCTGTGTGTAAACACAGAGCTCCACGTCCTGTCAGGGAGAGAGGAGACCGATCTGTGTCCCTTGTACATAGGGACATAGAACGGTCACCTCCCCCAGTCACCCCCCTCCACCTACAGTTAGAACACAATTTAGGGTACACATTTAACCCCTTCCTCACCCCCTAGTGTTAACCCCTTCAATGCCAGTCACATTTATACAGCAATTAGTGCATATTTATAGCACTGATCGCTGTATAAATGTGAATGGCATCAAAAGTGTCCGATGTGTCCGCCATAATGTCGCAGTCACGAAAAAAATGCTGATCGCCGCCATTAGTAATAAAAATAAAAAAATAATAATAATTCTGTCCCCTATTTTGTAAGCGCAATAACTTTTGCGCAAACCAGACGCTTCTTGCGATTTTTTTTCCCCCAAAAATATGTAGAAGAATACGTATCGCCTAGACTGAGAAAAAAATTGTTTTTTTAAAAAAAATTGGGCTATTTATTATAGCAACAAGTAAAAAATATTGTTTTTTTTTCAAAATTGTCGCTCTATTTTTGTTTATAGCGCAAAAAATAAAAACCGCAGAGGCGATCAAATACCACCAAAATAAAGCTCTATTTGTGGGGAAAAAAGGACGTCAATTTTGTTTGGGAGCCACGTCGCACGACCGCGCAATTGTCAGTTAAAGTGACGCAGTGCCACAAGCTGAAATTTCACCTGGTCAGGAAGGGGTATATGTGCCCAGTAAGGAAGTGGTTAAGGAAGAAAGAGTTTAAAAACAATGGACTAAAAAAAGTCCATACAGTCTGTACTGAAAACACTTTGAAGGCAGCGCAGTGCAGAGGAGAAGCAAATCTTGGTCAGCTGGGGAAGAAAGCACAAAAGCGCCACTCTAAGTGTAGTAAATAAAGTGCATTTTAATGAGCGAACAGAGCGTACATACTCACAAGAGTAAAGTTAAACTGGGCATGTCAGACATGTAGTGTTGAAGCATCCGGGAAGGGAGTCCATGCAATGGCTGCAGACTGGTGTAGTGGAGCGGGTTGCGCCGGTGTTTAACGACACTTCCTGGACCTCAATCCCACAGGGAGACAAGAGGATGACGACAGTTCCGGGTGAGGGCGGACTGTGTGGATGACGACATTGTTCCACTACACCAGTCTGCAGCCATCGCATGGACTCCCTTCCCGGATGCTTCGACACTACATGTCTGACATGCGCATTTTAACTTTACTCTTGTGAGTATGTACGCTCATTAAAATTCACTTTATTTACTACACTTAGGCTTCTTTCACACGGGGCGGATCAGTAATGATCCGCCTCCGTGTGCTCCGTAAGCTCAGCGGGGATCGCTCCGTAGATCCCCGCTGAGCCGGCGGATGACAGGGCGGTCCCTGCACACTGTGCGAGGACCGCCCTGTCTTTTCTCCGCTCTCCCCTATGGGGGAAATCGGATGAACACGGACCGTATGCAGACGGAAGAAAAAATAAGGTTTCCTTCCGTCTGCAAAATCGGATGTTTGCGGAGGCGGGTGATTACGGGTGTCAGCGGATGTTTATCCGCTGACACCCGCAATCTCATTGGGACCAATGTATGTCCCTTTTTCATCCGCAAACGGATGGATGAAAAAGCGGACATACGGTCCGCACGTGTGAAAGGGGCCTTAGAGTGTCGCTTTTGTGCTTTCTCCTCCAGCTGACCAAGAAACAACCGGTCCGTCACAGCTGAGCCAGAGTAGGGGATATCTCTATGTAGTGCCCAGGACAGTAGCGGGGCCCAGATTAGGATTAAATGCTGGCTTTGGTCTCTCAAAAAAGAGAGCAATGCACTATATGGCCAAAAGCTTGTGGACGCCTGATCACCACACCTAAATGAGCTTGTAGGACACCCCATTCCAAAACCATGGGCAGGAATGTGAAGTAAACCCCCTTCTCCATGGCTAAAACAGGATCCACTCTTCTGGGAAAGCTTTACGCAAGATTATGGAGTGGGAATTTGTGCCCATTCAGCCATAAGAGTATCTGCGAGAACAAATACTCAGCTTGGAAAAAAAGATCTTGCTTGATAACCTTGTTTAAATTTACCTGAAAAGGTGTTCAATAGGGTCGGGGGGGGGGGGGGGGGGGGGGTCAGGTCTCCTTGCAATCCCCTCAAGCTCCTCCATACCAAACCCATAAAACCATGTCCTCTTGGAGGTTGCTTTGTGTATTTGGGTGCAGTGCTGCTGGAACAGGAAAGGGTCTTCCCCTTCATCACAAGGTTGGAAGCACACAAGTATATACACCATTATGCAGTAGCATTAATAGTTGTCTTCACTCAAAACAAAATGAACAAATTTTACGTTGAGACAAAACTGCTCAAAATTGGATTTGGCACCAAAAGGAACGGCCACAGCGGGGGAAAAAACCTTTGGGAGGTGGGTAGACATGCGCAATCCACAAAATTATCTCAAATAAAGCGCTTAGGACTGATGGCAATTGTGGAACTGGTTCTTGAAGTGTCCACCGTCATGTAATACAATCCCACGGGAGGTTATTCATAAATCACAATAAAATGTATTAAATGGCTTTAAAAAAAAAAAAAAAAAAAAAAAAAAAAAAAAAAAAAAAAAAACCACACACACACACACACACACACACACACACACACGTCTTGTAAAAATAAAATTTGCCCACAATCGTCTAATATTAGTATTCACTTATTCCTTATCCCAACATTGGTTATTTATATTTTTTTTATTTTTTGTACCTTTCTTTAATTTTTATTATTTGAGTTTAACTGGCAATTTCTAAGATCAAGGTATATAAAAAAAAAAAAAAATATGTATGTTGATGGTACTATTAATCATTGATGTGAGGGAGGTGGTGCCATCATACCCGAGGCATTAGTAATATGAGCTTGCCCATTTCTCCTCACCCACTCCTAACATTCCCCTATATATTTCTGTGTTCATGACCAGGGTCGTATGACTTGATAAAGCCTCCACTGCTATGGCATTTACTCTCTGTCCCTCGGTTCTCTCCAACATCAGTCCCTTGGCTGTCCTCGGCTCTCTACAGCTGCTGGCGCAGTTGCATGAGGTCATCTTCGACCAGCTCTGCTCCAGCAGGGGGGACCCCAACCATTCAGCACAGGTCCTGTCCTTGGGAGGTGTTTTCTTGAGCCAAAAGCTATCATACACCATCACTACTGCCGTTTTGTTACATGGAAGTGTCAGCACCTTAGAAGCTTCATTCACACAGGGACTCGATTTTAATTTTTATATTCTAGATTGTTGCTCATGGACAAAATTGTATTGTTACAAGACATAAAATATTTAAGCCATTTCATAAACTTTATTGTGATTTATGAAGGATCTCCAGTGGGATTATATTACATAATGGACACTTCAAGAGCCAGTTTCACGATTACCATCAGTCCTAAGCACTATATTTGGGATAACTTTGTAGATTGTGTGTCATTTTAGGTTGAGCTGCTCTCACTCCACCCCCTCACAAATATCCTTTAAAAAAATAAATACATACAATATATATATAATATATATACAGAAGCAGACAAGGTTTTTGGAAAAAGATTGTACAACTAAAAGAGGTTTATTTCTATCTTTCTGTAACATAAAGCAAAACAGTCCAGACACAACAAGTAGTGAGTTTTCCCACCAGATCACCCCCATCTGGGCTCTACGCATAGTACTGCAAATTGGCCTTCTTCTTAGCCTGGACTTCCAAGATGCCTTCCATATAATCTTCGTGTGTCAGTTCCGTGGCTCCTCTGCGCAGAGCAATCATACCCTGGATTGGAATAAAAAGAATGCCACAGGTCAGGTTTACTAGCACCAATAAGGACTGCAGTGTGATGCTGGTGTAATCAGGTGACAAAGGGAACCCAGGCATGAAATGTTCTAAAGGAAGGTTTGTGTCCCTTAACAGACACCTTCTTTATCTCGCACTCCAACAATACTGGAGAAATATTGTGAAGCGCAGTGGCTTCTGTATTTTAGAGTGTCAGATCTCAATAGTCTGGGTGCAATTTGCAACTCATTTAGAGAAGACAGGATTGCCTCGCTATATTAGCCATTCAAAAAAGCCTTCTAAGGTGTTATTACAGTAATATTAACCCCCCCCCCAAAGGTTTTGTCATTTTACATACAACTAAAAAAAAGCAAAAATGTACTTGCATAGTTACACAAACAATACATGTAGCCTCACACATCTGGTGTTATCCATCAATTCCAATAGATTTAATTAAATTACCCCAATTTTAGCGCTACCTTTTTATACATGCTTAGTGCACAGGAGTCCTTTAATCAGAAGTCTGCCTAATAAAGAGATAACTGTAGTGTACTGCACAATACTGGGGTAATCAGCCTAGTGTAACCAGATATGTCCCCATTTATGCAGTGACTACACTTGAAAAGTTGCTTCCTATTTTACAGTATATTTCTTTTATCGCCTTTCATGTTTTTTTTTGTATGCAAGTTTTTTGTAAGTGCCGGTTCACACTGGGGTGACCTGTCAGGCAACTTGGCTGTCTGACAAGTCGCGCTCCATGCAGAACAATGGAACAGTTCTAATCCAAGCTCCGACTTAGAAAAAGCTTCCTGTGCTACTTGGGGGGTGACTTTTGAGTGGCTGGCATTGACTTCTATTACAGAAGTTATTTGCAAGCCATGCTGAACGGGTCAGCTTCAGAGTTGTGCAAGGGGCTGAGCACTATCAGGTGCATCCTGACAATATTGTCAGAATCATTCCTGAACTTAAAGCCCACTATCAGATGACTCCGTCACAGGAGAACTACTGTGATTCAAAACAAAGTATAGCCCAAAAATGTTGGGGGGGGGGGGGGGGGGGGGGTTTGGGGAATCAAACTTAGAGAATAGTGAAGAAAAGGGGAAAAGGAGGAGAATAAGAGTGAGGGGAGAAATGAGGGTCCCTAGGGGAAGAGAATTTGGGAGAAAAGGAGAGGGTTCAGACCAGGCAGGAGTCAGTCATTCTTCTATTTTAAAAGGGAGCTGCAGTGAATATGCACAAGTACCACTCTGCAGCATTCTGAAGATCTCAGCAGCCTGCAAGCAATAAGTAAACCCCACTCCTAAGTCCAGAGACTTGCAGAGCTCTTGTGAACGGCTTGTCCCATACCAGTGCTTGACTCATAATTGCTCACTCTTCACTGGAAAGTCTAGAGAAGATAAGCAGCCCCACTTCAAAACATTTCAGTGACATAGTAAAACTTTGTCCCCGAGGAGCACAAAATTAAACCCTACCTGGAACTTTTCAGATATTTTTCACCAGAAAAAAGGCTCAATAGTAGAGATAGTATCTGTACAATTATGTCCGTTTCCAGATGAAATGCATTAGAAAGTAAAGCCTGCATACATAAAATGAGCAGAAACATATACAGTACAAAACTAAACCTACTAAAAAGGTAGGTCCCCCCCACCCACACACACACACACACTTTATTAAAACTGGGGCAGATAAAATCTGCAGCAGCTGTGCATTGCAACCAATCAGCTTCTAGCTTTAGATTATTCAGTTAAAGCGGAGTTCCACCTAAAAATGGAACTTCCGCTTAATCCACTCCTCACCCCCTTACATGCCATGTAATTTTTTTTTGGGGGGGGAGTGGGGGCTTCAGGAGTGGGACTTCCTGTCCCACTTCCTCCTTCCGCCGAGGGGCTGGTAAGGCGAATAGCTTAATCGCCTTATTGCAGCCCCTCCCTGTAGGCGAGCGCCTGTCCAATCGGACGGCGCCGCTCGCGCATGCGCAGTGGGTGCCCGGCCGTGAAGCCGAAAGCTGTCACTGCCGGGTGCCCACACTAGGAATGAAGACGCCGGCCGGTCGCTGGAACCGTGGAGCAGGAAAGCACCTGTTTATTAAAAGCCAGCAGCTACACTTTTTGTAGCTGCTGACTTTTAATAAACTTGAAAAAAGGCTGGAACACCCCTTTAAGCTTTGAAAATGAAGGATAGAAGCGGATCGCCATGCTCCAGTTTTTATAAATTCCCCTTAGTCAGGTTCATCTGCGAGACACGTTTTGTGCAGGCACAGAAGCCCATTCATTAGAATAGCCTGCAGTTTCTCCTGAAATGCAGGGAAAAAAAGGTCCTTGCACCATTTCTGGAATTGCGGCGAGTGCAGTGCGATTCCCAGTACAGGAGAGATTTCCAGCGCGTGCCATTAGGATTAATGGCACCCGCACACATCTCCTACGTTTTTCTGTGCGGGTGGTTGTGGCTAAGAGCACAGGTGCGGGCCAGCAGCGGGAACCACCCATACAGATGTGAACCTAGCCTTGCAAATGTTCATTTGTTCTGATCTCTTTGATATATTTAAAGAAAAATTTAATTTTTATTTTTAAGCTGTAAACAAAAAAAAAAAACAAAAAAAAGTTGAACAACTACTAAACAGAGGTTTAAACCAGGGGTCTCCAAACTACGGCCCAAGGGCCAAATGCGGCCCTTTGCTAGCCTTTATCCGGCCCTCAGGGCTTTATTCCTCCCACCGATATGAGGCACTATTCTTCCAAATGACTCCAACAAGGACTTTTTTTTCCCCACTGATACCAATGAGGAGATACAATTACTCCTACTAATAGGGCCACTACTCCTTATCCTACTGATCCCAAACTATATGATGCCTATGAAGAAGGAAAATCACCGCTCAAGGTGGGTCTGCTATAGGGTCATACACAGGTGTAGGATTCCAAGGGTGCTGGCAGTGCACTGCCATGAATAAGCACCAAGTCAGTGCGAAACGTCGGTTATCCTCCTGTTTCTGTTGCTGTGATCTGGTATGTTTTGCTGTTCGTTTAAATAAAGACAACCTGTTTGGTTTGGAGTGCGGCCATCCATCCTTCATTTTACGCCCATATATGATGCCTATATTTATTCTCACCCATGCTGGGCCTGGGGCTTTTTTTGCCCCCGTTGGCCACAATCGGGCCCTCCTAGAGGCTGAAGAACAATAAACTGGCCCTTAGTTTGAAAAGTTGAGACCCCTGTTTAAACAATCAAACAACACTATACTCACCGCCTCTACACAGACTGCTTTACACTGTGCTCCATTGAAGTCATCAGTACAGCGAGCAAGCTCTTCATAGTTCACATCGGGGCTGAAAAAGAGACCGGAATAAACCAATTAAATGTTAAATCGCTTCTAGCTGTATCCAATAGCTCCATCTCAGGCAGTGGTAGACAGGCAGATAGATTACTGTAAGCAATAGGCAGTAATATCGAGGCCTGTTTTTGAACATTGCATTTTGAAACATTGCTTGGACACACCATGAGCCACAGTTCATCTGATGGGAGTCGTGGCCATCTGCAGTAAAACCTTGATCTCTTTACATCACATTATTAGGCCATCAGCTGCTAAAATGTTTGGCAGTCAGAATTACTGGTTACCACACCTTTATACAGTTCAGTTATGGAAACTTTAATTTACGGCACAGTGCTCTGAAGGTCCGGCGCGGTATGCTGGATCTTCAGAGTGCCTGAGCCGGTGATGTCACCAGCTACATCCAGTGTGAATGTCTCCTAAATGGTGCCCATTTAGGAGATATTCATTTTAAGCCTTATGGTGGGTTTACCAGGAGGTAAAAATCAAAGTGTACTTTACTTTCGCTTTAGGAATCCAAGTTAGGGGCTGCACCTAAAATGTAATAAGTGGCATAAGCAAAAAAAAACAGCAAACCTTAGTGTATTCTTTTTTTCATACCTGACATTCATCTTTCGGGAGTGAATCTGCATGATTCGAGCACGGGCCTCTTCATTGGGCATGGGAAATTCAATCTTGCGATCCAATCGCCCTGACCGGAGCAATGCAGGGTCTAGAATATCTACTCGATTTGTAGCAGCGATAACCTGCAAGAAAATATGAAAAAAAAAGAGAAAAATTAATAAAATCTACAGGCTAGTTTGGGACTGCAAAACATAGAGGGTTAATAATCCATCAGGGTAAAATAAAAAACAGTCACTGATTAAATGTTCCAAATTAAAGTTCTGCTGTTGCATACTAACAGCAGGCAACGTTTTTTTTTTTTGTTTTTTTTAAACACACCTGCCTGATCACAGGGATCCCCAGAATATAAACTAACAGGGACACACCAGACCTCCTGCTGTGGCATGTGTGAACCCAGCCTTAAAGTTTTATTAAACGTTCTTTAAAATAAATAAACGTCATACCTTCTCTGTGCAATCCCCCTCTTCTCGGTCCCCCCACTTACGCACCTGGCCCCTCCCCCGTGCTGTGTGCCCCACGAAGCAAGTGCTTAATATGGGGGGGGGGGGGGATTTGTGCATGCTTGCCCCCTTCTCATGCTTCACTGGCTATGATTGACAGCAGCGGGAGCTGGTTTTCCCCTACTGTGTCTCAGCCAACAAGGAGAGAGTGATACCCAGGAAAGCCAATGCTCTTGTGCACATTGCTGGATCTAGATGGGTCTCCGGTAAGAGAAAGGGGGGTGCTGCACACTGAAGGTTTTTTACCTTCATGCATTGAATGCAGAAGGGGACAAAAAGAAACCTTTACAACCACTTTATTAATAATAATGTCTGCAGCACAGTGAAGAGGGGTACATACCTTAACTTGAGTATTGGGCTGGAAACCATCCAGCTGGTTAAGGAGCTCCAACATGGTCCTCTGTACCTCTCTGTCTCCAGCCTTCTCGCTGTCAAACCTGCAAGACAAAATAAAAATCTCTCCTTAAACCCAATACAAATGACATTGTTGATTTTAAGTGTTCATACATTGCTAGAATACAGACATATACAGTATATGCACACCAAAACAAAGCTAGGTAGAAGCCAATAAACCTACAAAAACACTTCATAAGATAATGTACTTAAACAACATAGAAAAAGGCTGCATTATTTTATTATGAGAGCTGCCTAATGAAGAACTCCCGTAAAAACAAAAAGAAGAATTTCTAGAATTTCTAAATTCTCCAAATATAACTGCACAGTTGTGGTTCACCTTTTAGATCATGTTTTATGGTACACCCATATTTATGGCTTAAAGCGGGGGTTCACCCAAAAAAATAATTTTTAACATTATATTGAGGCTAATTGTGGGAAGCACAATCGGGTGTTTTTTTTTAACTCAATGCAGTACTTACCTTTTTAGAGATGGATGTTCTCCGTCGCTTACGGGTATGGACTGCGGGACTGGGCGTTCCCATTTGATTGACAGACTTCCGACCGTCGCATATATCGCATCACGAGTTGCCGAAAGTAGCCGAACGTCGGTGCGCAGGCACCGTATAGAGCCGCACCGACGTTCGGCTTCTTTCGGCAACTCATGACACGCTGTATGCGACTGTTAGAAATCTGTCAAATAGGAACGCCCAGTCCCGTAGCCCATACCCGGAAGCCGCGGAGAACATCCATCTCTAAAAATGTACTGCATTGATTTAAAAAAAAAAAAAAAAAAAAAAAAAAAAACCCGATTGTGCTTCCCACAATTAGCCTTAATCTAATGGAAAAAAAAAAAAAAATTCGGGTGAACCCCCTCTTTAAGATCAATCATGGACCCCCAACAGCCCCCTGGCTTACCTACAACCCCAATTCAAAAAAAAAAGTAGGGACAGTGTGTAAAATCTACATAAACATATAATACAATGATTTGAATAAAGCGATTTTGCAAATCTCACACACCCACATTTTATTCACAACAGAAATTAGAAAACATAATAAATGTTTACACTAAGAAAATGTAACTTTGTGTACATACCCTCGCAACAACACTCTGCAAATGTCTGGGAACTGAGGAGACCAGTTGCTGGAGTTTTGGGAGAGAAATATTTCCTATTCTAGCCCAATATAGGAATTCAGCTGCTCAGTCCAGGGTCTTCTTTGCTGTATTTTTCGTTTCAAGATGTGCCAAAAATATTTTCAAATGGTGAAACGTCTGGATTGCAAGTAACTGGACTCATCTACTAGGAAGCCATGCTGTTGTCACAGATGCAGTATGCGGTTTAGCATTGTCCTGATGCCATCTGGATGGGAGCATATACTGCTCTAAAATGTGGATACATCTTTCAGCACTAATGGTGTCTTTAAAAATGTGCAAGCTGCCCATTCTTTACACACTAATGCACCCCTAATACCAGAGATGCAGGCTTTTTTCATGAGCACCAATAAGCCGGATGGTTCCTCTCTTTAGTCCGGGAGAGGTGCAGTCCATGGTTGCCAAAAAGAATTTCCATGGTTGCCAAAAAGAATTTCGTCTGACCACAGAACAGTTTTCCAGTTTGCAACAGACCATTTTAATTGAGCTTTGGCCCAGAGAAGAGGGCTGTTTCGCTTTCATGTTCAGATATTGCTTCTTTACCTTACATTTTTGGATGGCACGGAAAACGTCATTTTGGAATTATTCCCGAGCCCATGCAGTGATGGCCTTCACAGAGTCATGCCCGTTTTTATTGCAATGCCATCTGAGGGTCAGGATATCACATGTGGCCTTGTCGCTTGAACACAGATTTCTCCAGATTCTTGGAATTTTTGGATAATATGTACTCTAGGCAATATTTAAAGTCTTTGCAGTTTTATGTTGAGCATCATTCTGCAATTGTTGGACAATTTTTAGATGCAGCTTTTTCACAGATTGTTGAACCTCTGGACACGTTTACTTTTGAGAAGTGATAGGTTCGGGCGTGTTCACAATCCCCCATGTGCCCGAGAGGAAGCCGAAACTTCCCGATCAGTGCAGCCTCAGATCGGGAAATGTCCCACTGCCTGTGATTAGCACTGCGCAGTGTCAGCTTCCTGGCGGGCTCGGGCACGTGGGGTTGCAAACACGCCCGAGCCAATCCTTACTTCTTAGCCACTCTGCCTCTCGAAGATTCTATTTTTATACCCAATCATATTACTGAACTGTTGCATTAACCCAATTCGTTATAAAATGTTCCTCCAGCTCTTCCTGGTCAGTACTACTTGTTAGTGCCAATTATTTGTTGCACTGGCCCAACTTTTATGGGACGTGCTGCCGCCATCAAATTTCAAAATGATCTTATTTTCTTAAAAACAGTAAATTCTCAATCTGAACACTTGATATGTTTTCTATTTTCTATTGTGAATAAAATATAGGTTTAGGAGATTTGTAAACCATCGATTTCTGTTTTTATGTCGTTTTCTCACAGCGTCTCAACCTATTTAGAATTAGGGTCGTAATTTCTGGGTTGCACCTTTAAAAAGCAGTCTGTTATTTGAATTCAGCATGGCTATGCATTGCTACTCTATGCTGAACAAGAAAACCAACCTTTTTGTTCCAATAGCATCCAACTCATCAATGAAAATAATGGACGGTGCCTTCTCCTTGGCTAAAGCAAAGGCGTCCCGGACAAGCTTGGCTCCATCTCCGATAAACATCTGAACTAACTGAGGTCCGGCAAGCTTCAGGAATGTAGCCTATAAGACAAAAGGCAAGTGTCACAACCACATGTTCCTCCCAAACTTACTGTGTCCTAGTGCTACTCCACTACCACCTACCTTGGTCTGTGCTGCACATGCTCTTGCCAGCAGGGTTTTCCCTGTGCCAGGAGGGCCGTACATGAGCACACCTTTAGGGGGCTGGATGCCCAGGTTTTCAAATTTCTCCTTGTGGTTCATGGGTAGTACAATAGCTTCTACCAGCTGCAAGAATAAAAAGTTATATGTTATTTCTTGTGAAAAAAAAAAAAAAAGTTATATGTTGAAAATGAAGATTGCAATGAAAAAAAATGAAGGCTAAATAAATGCAAGGTCTGGCGTACTTCCTGAATCTGCTTATCCAGTCCTCCGATATCACTATATTGCTCAGTAGGCCTTTCATCCACCTCCATTGCTTTAACACGAGAGTCATATTCTGTAGGAAGGGTCTCCAAGATAAGATAGGAGTCCTTGTTCACACCCTGAAGAAACAGAGACCAGATTATAATTAAAAGGGAATTCTACAACCATTTCCCAATCTGAGGTGGTGGAATAATCCTTTACATACTATAAATAATAGGTTCAGCAATGAGTAAGATTGCAACATCCATATGTCAGCATCTTGCCCTCAATATATTACTCCAAGTGACAAAGCATAAATAAACCCAAAAACAAAACTGTAATATACTGTAACTTACCAGTACTTGTTTTTTATTGAGATTCATCAAACATACACAAGAGATAGAGGAACTAAATTCGTACACAGAATTATACAGAATAAAACAACTTGTTCTCATTGCTGGAAATACATATTTAGAATGGTATGCATAAAAACCTCAATCCCTCTCTCTCTCCACTCTTCCTCCCCTCCAAACAAGAGAAAGAATAAAAAGAAGAAGAAAAAAAAAAAGGGGGGGGGGGGAACCTAAAAAAGTGAAAAAACAGATAAACAGCTTCTATATGTCTAGGCACCATAAAGATATAGCAACATTACTCAATAATATTGAGAAATCCTGTAAGAGTTGATATTCCATATTTAGCAGGAGAACTGCATCTAGAACCATATTACACCAAGCCTAAGGAAAGCCTTCTATCAAGGATTCATTGTGAACTAGGTGCAATGAGGCAAGTCCTGGGGTGTCTAATCATGCAACCCAGATTTGATCAAATTTTGTTGGGCTACCCCTATGCTGGTAAACCACTTTCTCCCTGTAAAAAGACTGTGTTAACCGCTGTAACCGACTCATCATAAGGAGGGGGGTGTTGCAGAGAGCCACTTCTGTGCAATACGTTCGAGGGGTGTGTTGTTCCTCATCTAACCAGCCCAGTAAGTATCGTTTAGGATCTAATGTAAGATTAAGATTCTATATATCGATAGAATCGATCACCTTCATCTAGGAGCGAACCAATTTTGGACACTTCCATAGCATATGAAGGCGAGTGCCATCCTTCACATCGCACCTCGGGCACCTTGGGTGCATTATCTAGGACAGTGGACAACTCCTCTTCAGAAATATGTCCTATGTCTTCCGACCATCGAGTTTTTCAGTTGAGACACATGGCTCTGGATACCAGGGATAAAAGGGAGGAATATATGCAGTGACCAGTGGCTCCCGCGCGCATGTGCAAAGTCACGCCACTCCGGCCAGTCACAGAACCTAAGTTCGCAGCCCCGGGAAGGAGGAGGGGTGAAGATGGACTCTTGCTGCCATTGGAGACAGCAGTGACATTACAGGCTTCAGTTTCAGGTAAGCGACACATAATGGGCTACGATGCGATGCATAGTAGCCCATTATGCTTCACCTTTGCAGGGAAATAAAGATTAAGTAAAACCCATCAGGGTTTACCTCCTCTTTAACTTCCATTGTGAGCCGACGGCTTAGCCTCGGATGCACTGAAATCCCAAGCAGTGTTGTCAACACTGCCTAGTTCTCACCTGCTGGATTACAGAACATCTTACACTTATGCTATAGAGAAGAGGTAAGGAGGAGGCATTTTGTATTCTGAAAAAAGAGCACTAGGGAGGGCTGACAACACTGGCTGGGTTTTCAGCTTACACAGGGAGTTAGAAGCAAGGGGGATTTCTTGGCTTCAAAATAGACATACAGCACATATCTATGTAAAATACGTACCACCAAATCTCCAGGTTTCAGTTTTTCTGCATCAACCAACCCAATGACAGGCAAGAAGTACGTCTGGTGAAAGGAAGAGTGTTAATCAGAAGCTCCATTTTTTTCCTTCAAACAGAAAGAATTGCTGCACAGACAACATCATCATGTCAAATGGAATGGATAACCCCAGATCAGAACAGGGGTTCACTTTACACGAAAACAGAAAAAAAAAAAATGGTTAAAGTCAAAATCCAGGCAAACCGTTGAAACCTGTACTATGGGAACTTTTTTTACCTTCCAAATGAGCTCTGCTGTACAGAAATTTCCAGAGGCTGGTACCAGGTAGAATACCGGTACTTATACTGCTTGCCTTTTTTAAAATACATTAAATGAAGTATTAATGACTACAATAACCTGGACAGAGCAGGTGTTGGGACCACTGCCCTTTTTTTGGGCCAAGGGAGGGAGCGACGTCCTGCATATGCACACTGTGTACTTTCCACTCTGTAGCTGCTGAGCTCATCATAGGAAATAGGAGAGCGTACATCTGGGCATGAGTGGCCAGAATGAACAAGACGGCACTACTTACCCATATAAAAGAGAGCATAGGGTATTTTTTGTAAAGCTGAATTTACACTTTAACTACAGCAAAGGCTTTAGTGAACATAGTCAAGAGTTAAGAGATTATTTTTTCCTGCTATCAAGGGCTTTGTTACAGGGGCTACTGTCCCAGCAACAGTGATTTTACCAGACAGGAAAAGTCTGAAATTGCAAAACGGATGAAAAAAAAAAAAAGAAAGAAGATGCTCTTGCTTTTTTCCACATTGATTTTTTTTAATTTATTTTTTTAAGCAGAGTCAGAAAAAACAGAATCCATGTCAATGTTATATTGTGGACTAAGCCCTGGCTGCAGAATTTTCCTCCATTTCTGTCTGGTTACACCACTGTAACCAGACAGGACAGTAAATAAGGGGATAGCAGTAAAAACATGACAGAGCTTCTAATCTTTCCCATTCTATGCAAAGCAAAAATAAGTTTGGCTTTGACTCCTTTGAGTGGACCTTGCACCTAAAATTCAGTGTGTCCCCTTGCTGAAATATATAAAAAACAGGGTGCAATCAGCGCAAATATATAGATCAAAAAATGATGATATTAAAAGTGTATTTAGGAGCCTGAAACATCACGTCGCTCATCTGCTGTTCATTCCTAAAGATTGTTACTTCATGCCGTTTTTTGTCTGGCCAAATGTGAGTAGCCTGACTTTTGCTTCTTTTAAAGAATAAATCCACACATTGCAACAGTGAGCACTTAGTCTGTGATTATCTCTTTACATGCACCTGTCCTTTGCGGTTTGGTTGTCTTATGAGGATCTAATACATCAGCCTGGTTCCTGTTCATGACCTGCCTATTTGATTTGCTTTATTGACCATCTGTTAACTCAGTGGTCCATATATGAAGGTGAGAGTAGCCATCTACAACGGTGGAGGGATCACTTCAAAATTTTGGTGGATTGTCACGTGGTGGAGATTTATTTTCGTTTAATTCACTCATCTTCTGACACTTATGGACTGTTTGTTTGAATTGTATTTAATTTTTAATATTTTTTTTTTTCCCATTTTTTCTGCATATTCATATTCACACTTATGGTATTGGTGTTTGAGTATACCAGTATCATTTATATATTTGAGTTTTGCGCTGCACTTTTTCTATTTTATTTGTCCCCTTGCTGAACTGCTGAAAAAACAAAACAAAAAAAACTCCACAGAACAAAAAAAAAAAAAAAAAAAACACATATACTATACTCATAAAAAGGAAATGATTCTGGATGGCTGCACTTCCAAAAATCCTTTAATTGAAGCTTCATACGACAAGTGGTTGACAGATGGAGCAGGGGACAAAAGGGTCAATGGGTTTCACGCAAATGTCATACTATGCTCACCTTTTCCCCCCGGCTCCACCATTGGCTCTTACATGAGGGCGATATTATCCTCCTTTGGGCAAGATCTGGGGAATTTATAGTACTCAATCTCAGAGAATATGCTTCCAGTACTGTGCTGCAGGGTCTGCTTGTACCGAGCATTTTCTGTGATTTCAGAGTACGATAATTTCATCCCCCCGTTCCACAGAACACAGGGAAAATGCGAGTCAAATATCATACCCCCCTACAATAATTTAGATAGGTGGGGTGGCAAAAGTAAACAGTGTCTCTGCAAGTATTGCAACATCTGATTTAACACCCCCATTTACAAGGCAAAGCAAAACAGGCCACATGTGACATTAAGCCCCCGTTCACACCAGTGTGATTTGATGGTTCCAAATCGCATGGAAAGACATACCTGGTTGCTGGCAAAGAAACGGTCAAACATGGCGACTCATGTCACGGTGACTTTGAACAAAGGTTCCTGCGCTACTTTTTTCAGATTTCACTGCAACTTGCATCGACTTCTGTTAAAGTGGAGGTTCATCCAAAAAATCTATTTTTAACATTAGATTGAGGCTAATTGTGGGAAGCACAATCGGGTGTTTTTTTTTTTTTAAATCAATGCAGTACTTACCGTTTTAGAGATCGATGTTCTCCGTGGCTTCCGGGTATGGGCTGCGGGACTGGGCGTTCCTATTTGATTGACAGCCTTCCGACCGTCGCATACAGCGCGTCACGAGTTTCCGAAAGTAGCTGAACGTCGGTGCGCAGGTGCCGTATAGAGCCGCACCAACGTTCGGCAACTCGTGACGCGCTGTATGCGACCGTCGAAAGGCTGTCAATCAAATAGGAACGCCCAGTCCCGAAGACCATACCCGGAAGCGGCGGAGAACATCTCTCTCTAAAACGGTAAGTACTGCATTGATAAAAAAAAAAAAAAAAAAAAAAAAAACACCCGATTGTGCTTCCCGTAATTAGCCTCAATCTAATGTTAAAAAAATAAAAAATTCGGGGCGAACCCCCGCTTTAAGTCACAACCGCAGTGAAATCGGCAGTACAAATCGTACAAATATGTGGCTTTGAAATCGAGCTAAAAAAAGCGTGATTTCCAAGTTGCACTGGTGTGAACGGGGGCTCAACAACACTTTAATGCCCATATAACTAGGAGTTGCACACAAAACTTGCACTGTAAATTTTTTTGACATTTAATGTAAACTTATACAGCAAAAAACAGTATATAGGAATTGCGCATTTTACCTGTCGAGTGGATGTTTTAATAACGGCACACTTTCCCTTTCTCTGGGAATCTAAATCAATGTTGGCACCGTCTTCCTCCTGGTCATTGGGGTCCACATCAAGCAGCTGAAAAAAACAGAGGCGGCAGGATTTTTACATACAGAGAAAAATAGAGAACAAGACATTGAAGGCCATACAGGGTTTGTATGGCCTTCATCTCCAACCCTCCCTTAGGGACAGCATTGTAACCTCTGTAAGACTATTGGGCCTTCAACACTTCCAGGAATGTTGTATACCTGTGTCTACACACCGTTCTTCCATTCTCAAACCCCTAAGGCACTAGAGGGCTCAGCAGTGACAAAAAAGGGCCAGAAGGACAGAACCACAGCACACAGAGGAAGAAACAGACATCAGACACTATGGAAGGGTCAAATGCCAAAGACACTGACAGAGCCGTTAGTCAATTATCCGATTGTCTCAATACCTTAGCAGCAGTCATAAGAGTCCTATGAAGGTTTTAAAAACCTCCTCCGACTGGCCCATTCCTCCTTCATTTGCGTGTCATGCACTCCCCCCCCTCCCTGACATGCGAATTGGGAGGGTTTTAATAACAGAGGTAGTACTGTCAATCCAGAAAACAGTGGGAAGGACTAGCTGCAGCCAGGTACTGATTGTCAAGCTACAGTCTAAAGCACAGACTTGAGAATAAGCAATGCTAATAGCTATGCCTCTGCAACCTTTTTTTTTTTTTAAATCCTTCATGCCTAAGGGTAAAACAAATCACAATGCCCAAGCACAATTTTACAACTTTGATGCAAGTTAGTAAAACTGTACATATCATCAAAAACTACTTTGGATACCTTGTTTTTTTTCAGGACAAGTTTGGCTTTTATTTGGTGGTAAATGGTAATGATCTCCTGAATATATATATATATATATATATATATATATATATATATATATATTTTTTTTTAAATGTAGCTGTAAATTTCTTGCTACTACCATAACCTACCACCAAAGAACTACTCAAAATAAATTCTGCTCCTGATGATCGCAGCGATACCATGTATCCCAAAATGTGCGCATTTTGCTTTTTTTATCCTACCCAAAAAAAAAAAAAAAAACACACCAATACTAATTAAAAAATTAAAAATACAATACAGACCTTGGCCCAAACACTAACCCCGACACTGACCTAGATCAAACCTTGATAGTTATTTTTTGGGGATTTTATTTTATTGCACACTATTAATTAATTAATGAGAGCGATATTAAAGTGGAGGTTCACCCGAAAAACGATTTTTTTTACATTAGAGCCAGCATAGTAAGAACATTTCATTTCGGCATGTTTTTTTTTTTCTCTGCACTTACCTTTATATCCTGATTTTGTCCAGGGCTTCCGCGTTCTGATGTCTCCGGGACTGGGCGTTCCTATCCCAGCCTATCCTAGGGTTCCAATGACTGCGGGACTGGGCGTTCCAATTCTTCTGTTCGATGATTGACAGCTTGTGAAACAGGTGACCTGCCGCACAAACGCGTCCCCAGATTTCCGGAAATTGCAGAGCTGCAAATCAGCACTATACGGGCACCTGCGCCCGCCGTGTAGAGCTGACTGCGCAGTCGCCGTATAGTGCTGACTCGCAGCAATTTCCAGACATCTGGTGACGCGCGTTGTGCGACAGGTCACCTGTTTCACAAGCCGTCAATCATCGAACGGAAGAATAGGAACGCCCAGTCCCGCAGTCATCGGAACCCGGAAGCCCTGGACAACATCAGGATATAAAGATATGTACAGAGAAAAATTAAAAATGACCCCCCGAAATGTAATGTCCTTACTATGCAGGCTCTGATAGATGCAATTTAAAAAAAAAATTTTTTGGGTGAACCCCCGCTTTAAGTACCCCTCTCCTCCATTCACAGAAAAAGTAAAAAACAGGGGCTTCAGAGTGACTGATCATTGTGATAGCCAATCAGAGGCTATTACAGCATTCAGGTGACTTGGAATCGGGAGTTTTGGTTCTTGACCATTAGTACAGGGCCCGATGCTCTCCCCGAGACACTGGTCTCTGTGCTGGGAGTGCGCCGTACAGCACGCTCCCAAAACAAGGGAGATACACAAATATGCAGCCTTCATGCCAAAAAATGCCCAGTCCAATGGAGCAGCATATTTGCATACAGATGGCATGAAGGTGTTCAACTCACCGTAGTGCGAGGGAGGAGGCACAGCTTACACAAGTGAGTGGCAACATTGCTCTAAATTCAGGATCAGTGCTGTCTCATTGCCACACCATCACAAGGTGCATTACAAGGCTTCCTCCAACTGGCTGAGGCGCTCTCATCTCTACACCTCAGTCAGAAGAAGCTTTAATATTTACAAATAAAGATACAAAGCTTCTCCTGAAACGTCGGTGGAAGACGCAGCTAATGCTACTATGATACAACACTTACAGCAGCTGCATCAATATGCAATAGGAGGGATATGCTTGTACCACCTGAATTTTACTTTCACACTGGCACATTATTTAAACCTGTTGGGAAAGAAAACGATTAGACACTCACCTCAATGACGTTGGATACCAAATAGGGAAGAGTTTTATTCACTTTGATTTTCTCACTATTTTCTTTAATTTTATCTTTCATGGCTTGCAACTCGTGAGTGACTCGCAAAACCTCGCTCTTCATGATCTGAAATGCAGTCAAATAATTCATTACTTGGACAAAATATGTCATCTGTATAATAGAAGAGCCCTTATTTTGGTGTGGAGGAGAAAAACATGAAATAATCAAGCTCTTGTATACAGTCACATAGGCTAGAGTCAGGCTTTATTAGATATGTCCCCTTCAGTTAAAGGTCTCCTTTCTCTTTAAGTGACACCCCGATATAAAGAATGCCCCTTGAACAAGTAGCGAGAGGAAACTTGGGGACACTTGTTTTACGAGGGGGATTTATCCTCAACAGGTTACAGACAGCACAGCTTAAAAAAAATAACTATAAATGGCTTACTGTGTGGGCATAATTGTCCCAGCCACCCAAGTCATAGTAGCAAACCTGCAGGGTGCACAACTTCACTCCGTTCTGCATCATGGCCGGGAGGGGCGCTAGTGACATGTTGAGGTTTAAGCTGGGTACACACAGTCCGAATATCGTCTGGTTCAGCGGGACCAGACCACAATTAAACCATGTGTGCAGCTGTCCGATCAGAAGCCGGTCTAAGGACATGCAGGAGAATCAACATCCGATCAGTGCTTAGCAATCAATGTCTGAGCTCAGATCAGTGTGTTCTAGCGAGTTTGGGAGTTCCTCTGTCAGAACACAAAGGACCAGCAGGAAAGATCACTGCACTAACATTGCTTAGTTAGTACAGCGATCTGTCAGGTTTTTTTTTCCCGTTCAGCCTGAGGAAAAAAAATAAAAAAACATAATGTGTGTTCCAGGTTTAAAGTGGATGTAAACCTGATTCACAAAATTTGACCCAAGCACATATATCTGTAGTGTATACTTACCTCTCCCCAAAGCACTAAGTCCCATGTCTGCTTCGTTGTTCCGTTATCAGCATGATAAGTTCTCCAACCAGCCTGAAATTTGTGTTGTGGGAGGTTGCTATAAAGAGATTTTTAATACAGCTTACCTGTAAAATCTTTTTCTTGGAGTACATCACGGGACACAGAGCGGCATTCATTACTATATGGGTTATATGGAGTACCTTCAGGTGTAGACACTGGCAATCTCAAACAGGAAATGCCCCTCCCTATATAACCCCCTCCCATAGGAGGAGTACCTCAGTTTTGTAGCAAGCAGTATGCCTCCCAAAATGGTCCTCAAAAAAGAGGGGTGGGAGCTCTGTGTCCCGTGATGTACTCCAAGAAAAAGATTTTACAGGTAAGCTGTATTAAAAATCTCTTTTTCTTTATCGTACATCACGGGACACAGAGCGGCATTCATTACTATATGGGATGTCCCAAAGCAATGCTTACAATGAGGGGAGGGAGAACATCTCCAAGACAAAAGGATTTAATTTAGAGATATACTCAAATCATAATAAATCCAACTTAGTTGAGAAAAATAAAATTTTTAAAATTAACTCGAACAAGAGGAGCCCCCGGAATCCGAGGGTCTCAAACTGCAGCCTGCAGCACTGCCTGCCCGAAGGCAGTATCAGTATTCCTTCTTACGTCCAACTTGTAGAATTTTGTAAACGTGTGGACAGAAGACCAGGTTGCCGCCTTGCAAACTTGAGCCATAGAGATCTGGTGGTGTGCTGCCCAGGAGGCGCCCATGGCTCTAGTAGAATGAGCCTTTAATGATACTGGAGGAGGCAACCCTTTCAAGCCGTAGGCCTGAGTGATTAATTGCTTAATCCACCTAGAAATGGTGGACTTTGCAGCTGCCTGCCCCTTCTTGGGCCCATCCGGTAGAATGAACAGCACATCTGTCTTCCGGATCTTCTTTGTAGCTTTAAGATAGGCCTTCATGGCCCTGACAATATCCAAGGTATGCAGCAACCCTTCCTTTCTGGAAGTAGGTTTAGGGAAGAAGGATGGTAATACCAAATCCTGGTTCAAATGAAAACTGGATATGACCTTCGGTAGGAAGGAAGGATGAGGGCGGAGAACGACCCTGTCCTTATGAAAAACAAGATATGGTTCCTTACAGGATAAGGCTGCCAGCTCCGAAACTCTTCTTGCGGAAACTATGGCAACCAAAAATACTAACTTCCTTGTCAGTAGAACCAAAGGAATATCAGCCAACGGCTCAAACGGTTGTTTCTGTAAACTTGACAGAACAAGATTTAAATCCCACGGACAAAGCGGGGATTTAACTGGAGGTCTAATACGTAAGACCCCTTGAAGGAAGGTCTTAACCAGCGAGTGGGTGGCCAGCGGCCGCTGAAACCACACTGACAGAGCAGAAATCTGTCCTTTGATTGTGCTTAATGCCAATCCTTTATCCACTCCTAGCTGGAGAAAACTTAATACTCTATCGATGGTAATTTTGCGAGAAAGCCATCGCTTGGACTCACACCAGCCTACATAGGCCTTCCAGACCCTGTAATAAATCACCCTAGAGACCGGTTTCCTGGCTCTGATTAGGGTAGAGATTACTTTCTGAGACAGACCTCTACCCCTGAGAATCAGGGATTCAGCTTCCAGGCCGTCAATTTTAGATGCCGTAAGGCAGGGTGGAGGATCGGACCTTGCGATAGCAGGTCTGGCCGTAGAGGAAGAGTCCAAGGGTCTCCCACTACCATCCTTAAGATTAGTGAGTACCATGCCCTTCTGGGCCATGCTGGAGCTACCAGGATGACTGGTATGTGCTCCACCCGGATCCTGCGCAGCAGGCGGGGTAGTAACTGGAGCGGGGGAAACGCATAAAGAAGTTTGAACTGATGCCAAGGGCAAACCAACGCATCGGTTCCGCAGGCCATCGGATCCCTTGAGCGGGACATGAACCTGTCTAGTTTCTTGTTGAGTCTCGATGCCATGATATCCACGTCCGGCACTCCCCATCTTTGGCAGAGTGCTTGAAAGACTAGTGGATGCAGAGACCATTCCCCCGGCCATAGAGTCTGGCGGCTTAAGAAGTCCGCCTGAAAGTTGTCCACTCCTGGAATGAATATTGCCGATATGCAGGGCACATGAGCCTCTGCCCATAGAAGAATCAAGCTCACCTCTCTCTGAGCGGCTTGACTCCTGGTTCCCCCCTTGGTGATTTATGTGTGCCACGGCCGTGGCATTGTCTGATTGAATTCTCACCGGGAACCCCTGCAATTTTGACGTCCAAGCCCTGAGGGCTAGTCGAGCAGCTCTGAGCTCCAAGATGTTGATGGGCAACTGCTTCTCTGGCTTTGCCCAAGTACCTTGGCGAGTGCAACCATCCAAAATTGCTCCCCAGCCCGTCAGGCTGGCGTCTGTGGTCACTATCTTCCAAGCCACTGGGCTGAAAGACCTCCCCTTCAGTAGATTCTGAGGGTCTAACCACCAACACAGACTTTGTCGGACTCTTGATGAGAGCGGCAACGGGATATCCAAGGCCTGTGGCCTTCTGCTCCATGCTGACAGGATGGCTGCCTGTAGGATGCGAGTGTGGCTCTGGGCGTATGGTACCGCCTCGAATGTGGCCACCATCTTGCCTAGTAACCTCATACATAGGCGAATAGTCGGTTCTTTCTTGCTTAGAACCAGTAGGATTAATTCCTTGATGGCTTTTACCTTCCTCAGAGGTAGGAACAATCCTTGTTGTTCTGTGTCTAATCTCATGCCGAGATATTCCAACTGCTTTGTGGGCTGGAAAGCTGACTTTTCTCGATTTAGGACACAGCCGAACCTCTCGAGGTATTGGACCGTGAGGGCCACTGCTCGCTCCAAGCCGGGAGACGAGTGATCTATGACTAGGAGGTCGTCCAGGTATGCTAGGATCGTGACCCCTTGGATCCTTAGTTTGGCTAGGATTGGAGCTAGGACCTTCGTGAACACCCGGGGGGCCGTAGCCAACCCGAAGGGAAGCGCCACGAATTGGAAGTGACGCGAAGCCACCATGAAGCGTAGATATCTTTGATGTGGCTGATAAATTGGAACATGAAGGTAGGCATCCTTTATGTCTATGGACGCCATGAAGTCGTCCTTCTGGAGTGTGGCAGCTGCTGACCGCACGGATTCCATCCGAAATGAGCGGATCTTTAGATATGCATTTACCATCTTTAGATCCAAAATTGGCCTGACATCTCCATTGGATTTTGGGATGATGAATAGGTTGGAGTAGAAACCCAGCCCCTGTTCCAGGACTGGTACCTCTACTATTACTTCCTGGGAAAGTAGATGATCTAATGCCGATCTTAATGCGGCTCCCTTTTCCGGATCGTTTGGAATCCTCGACTTCTGGAAATGAGGAGGAGGAAACCTTAGGAAATCTAATTTGTAGCCTGTGGCCACGGAAGACCGTACCCACTCGTCGGGAATGCTGGCTTCCCAAATCTCTGAAAAGAGTCGCAGCCTTCCCCCCACCTTCGTGGGTGGGGGCGCCCCTTCATAAGGTTGGCTTGGGGGCTGGTTTTGCTGGTTTGCGAAACCACTGCCTTTTGCCTCTAACAGCCTGTCCTTGTGATCTGCTGTTGAAGCCGAAGTTTGCTTTTGCAGGAGGCCGTCAATACTGCTTGGCATTAGAGGGCCCCTGCCCAGGGGAATACTGTCGTTTAAACGCAGGTCCCTGAACCTTCTTCTTAGTTGGCAAGAGAGTACTCTTGCCGTTTGAAATGGTCTGAATGTATTTATCTAGGTCTTCTCCGAAGAGTCGTCCTCCATGGAAGGGGAACCCTACCAGGAGCTTCTTGCATGGGGGCTCAGCCTCCCAGCTTTTTAACCATAAGAGTCTTCTCATATGGATAAGGGATAACGATAAACGTGACGCTTGCTGGATAGAATCCTTGATTGCGTCTACCGTAAAACATATGGCCTTAGGGACATCCGAAAATTTTTCTGCCTGCTGGGCCGGAATAAGTTTAAGCATCTGCTTAAATTGATCCGATAATGCTTGAGCGACCCCAATCGCAGCCACAGCTGGCTGTACTACTGCCCCTGCAGTAGTGAAGGAGTTCTTAAGTAGTGCTTCCAAGCGCTTATCAACTGGATCCTTGAACACCTGTATGTTTTCTACAGGGCATGTTAACGATCTGTTAACACATGAGATGGCTGCGTCCACTGCAGGAGTAGCCCATCTTTTGGAAAATTTTTCTTCCATAGGATATAGGACAGAGAACCTTTTAGGTGGTAAGAAGATCTTATCTGGCTTGTTCCAATCTTGGAACAAAACTCCCTCTAATAGAGGATGGATCGGAAACACAGCATTGCTTTGAGGCGCCCTCAGTGAGCCCAAAGCTGAAACCGTCGATACCTGGAGATCTGGTACTGGCAAGTTGAATGTCCTATGGACCAAGTCCAACAATCCTTGAATCCACCAGCTCTCCCTCAGGGAGACTGCCCCAGACTCCTCTGTATCCGGGTCTTCGATCCCTGAACCTACTTGGTCCGTGTCCAAGAGGTCGTCCAATTCCCCTGAGGAAAGGACCTCCTCTTCTGAGGGTCCGCGCTCGGGCGACGGAGATCTATTCCGCTTACTGCCCCGCATAGCTGCGGATATCATTTTTCCCATGCTTTTCTCATCTCTTTTAAAGAGGTGAGTAATACCTCCTCCGTGACCATCTTAGGGTTGGACTGACCCGCGTCAGCTCCAGCCCCAGATCCCGATGGCCCCAAGGCTCCCTGTAGGGAAAACAGCGGCATACCATGGTACAATACCGAGGTACACCTGCTACCTATTGGTATTTGGAACTATAAAAGTTAATTGTCCAAACACCTGTTTGGGGGATAAAAAAAAATGCTTCCTCTCCCCTAGATGACTTTTTTTTTTTTTTTTTTCGTTTTTGTTTCAAATCCAGGAAAGAAAAAACATTCTGTCCCCCTGAGTAGTATTGCAAAGAAAAACTATGAGATGGAAAAGAAACAGCCTATTTCTAGGCTTGACAAAACAGTCCTCTGAAGACTGCAATATCCTTTCTGGCCACTGTGTGTCCTCGGCGCCCCGTGCTGCCGCTCTGGTCTTTCTCCTCAGTTCCAAAGTATTGATGGAACAAACAAGGAAGGGCCGCCCCTTCCTTTAAGCCACTGACCCGCCCTTCCCCCCCAGCAACCTCAAACAGGAAATGCCCCTCCCGACAGGGGGGGGGATTTTGGGAGGAAGGGACCTCTCTGTTCCAGCAAACTGCAGCCTGCAGCCTGGAACCATGAGGAGGTCAGCGTTTTGCCTGCTTGCAGGCTCTGAGGAGGAAGACTGAATGGAGCATCGCCTGGAGGCCTGCAGGTAAGCAAAGCTCTCTGACACACACATATATTTTTATATAACACAGGCCCCACTCAATGCTTTTCCAACACTACAAGGGAGGTCACATCTTATGGGGAATAATACATAGAGAGCCATCCTATCTTTATGATATGTGACTAGTTTGCCAGATGCAGTGCATAACTTTAGGCATGTCCCCTGTGACCCCCCAGAAAAAACCTGCTAAGAACCAAGTTCCGCAAGTTTTCCCCTCACTTACCTGCTCCATGCCGCAGGACTTTGCCAAGCAAGAGGCCCAATCTTCCCCCATCTCCGTGGGGATGTCTAGACCTTCAGGCCCTGGGTTCCTATGAAGGATCCACTGTCCTGGGCCCATATAGCACCCTGGCAACAGAAAACTTTAGGTACCCAAAGGTTTCTAAGTTCTGGGCCCAGGGTCCAGCTCTCTAAAAAGAAAAGCATTATGGGCTATACCCCAAGGGTTTGGGGTCCGGTTACTGACCACTTTAGCGCTGAGGCTTTTTTGGACAGAACCGGTAGCTCACCTAATCCCAAGGATGCGGAGGCAAGCTAAACCATGACTAACACCTAAGACACTGGCGTAAAAACTGAGGTACTCCTCCTATGGGAGGGGGTTATATAGGGAGGGGCATTTCCTGTTTGAGATTGCCAGTGTCTACACCTGAAGGTACTCCATATAACCCATATAGTAATGAATGCCGCTCTGTGTCCCGTGATGTACGATAAAGAAAAATAGATTAGCAGAGAGCTTGCCTTGTCACAGCTCTTCACATTCCTTCCTTACTCTACCTATGTGGAGGGGGGGGGGGTGTCCCTTTCCACCAATCAGCTGTCTCCCAGTCTAAGCCAAGAATCCACTCCTACTGTTGAATGAGGAAGTAAAAATCCTAACCCGATGTTAGAATTCTAAAGAATATAGCAAGCTGCAGACAGCAGATATACCTATGTAGGGAGATGTATTTCATCTGAGGCTGTTCACTTCACTGGGTATATGTGAGAGCTTACATCCACTTTTAGTCCCAACCCCAAACTGGGCCATACAGAGCAGAATAAAATAAGTGGTCGTGTGACAAACAGACACACACACACACACACACACACACGGATTAAAAAGGGTATTCATACAATTCTAAAATGTTTCCATCTTTGCAAACTGATTGATGGTGGTGTGCACCAGGATAGTGGGAGAAAATCTGGGGTTTACAGTCACTTTAAAAAGTGTTTGTAAACCCTGTTACACCACTTTTATCTACAGGTATCTCCTGCACGGTTTAGGAGATATTCACTGTGTCCGCATGTGCTGACATCACCGGCACATGCGCACTGAAGAAATGGCCCACTCGTGCCGGTTCTTTAGGAGCCGTGCCGTGACTGGCAGGTCCTGCCCGCATGCGTAGGAGCGCCGACATCGCAGCTCCAGCCAATCACAGCGCCGGAGCCCGCAAACCTGGAAATAACTCCAGGAGACATGTCGCCAGTCACAGCGGGACCCGCTTCAATCTAAGGAATATATTTTATAATGAGATAGTATGCAATGCATACTAGCTCATTATGCCTGTCTTGCAGATTTTTTTTTTATACTGTATATTATAGAGCACAGGATCTGGAATTCTTTTCCACAATAAATAAAAAAAATATTATATATATATATATATATATATATATATATATATATATATATATATATATATATATATATATATATATATATATATATATATATATATATATATATATATATATATATAAAGTGGTTTTATAGAAGTGTGACTCCTACCTTTATTTCACTGTCCAGGAGCCGTGTCCTCTGGATAATCTCTTCTGTGGACATTTTAAGAACCTCTTGTCCAACTCCATCTTGCTAAAAAATGAAAAGAACAATAATAATAATAATAATACTACACACAGACACTAATTAATTCTGTGGATAGTTATTTTTTCCCCCAACACATGTGTGGTTAGTTAGAATTAAGCCCAACTCTCTTAATTTTAGCTTCAAATAGTATAAGTGAAGGGTCAACATCTCTGCTAGTCATTTATTTTCTGCCCCCATCCCTCGGGGAGATCTTCAATCGCTTCCTGTCTATTTGATCATACATTCGAAGGCTAGACTAACCCTTATACACACAAAAAAAAAAAAAAAAAGGACAATAATAAGATGAACAATGGCAAGTAATAAGTTATAGCACGTCAACATTGTAGTTTTAGGCTCCACCAATGGTCTATCAAGTAGCTATGAATTGTATCCAGTTAATGAAGAACCGGATGAAATACACTATTAGCCACATACAGCCCAACATCTGGACCTGGGTAGACAATTGTCAGCCAAACTGCAACGGCATCCAATGAAATGCAGCCGCTGTTCAGGTATTCTGACAGGCGCTGGCTTCACCAGTCAGAATACAATTGCCACAGCAGGAGATTTTTCAGTCTGCACTGTAGAGCAGTGGTCAGCATCCCTGTCCTCAGGGCCCACTAACAGGCCAGGTTTGCAATATAACTGAAATACATGACAGCTGATATCATTTGCTGCTCAGCGATTGCAGAATTCTAGTCTGCATCTCCCCAAGGTAATACATAAAACCTGGCCTGTTAGTGGGCCCTGAGGACAGGGTTGATGACCGCTGCTATATAGCACGGATGGGGGAATCTGTCATATTATTTTGATTCAGCCTACAAGTTGAACAAAAAGAAATCACTGTGTGCATCACCCGGTTATCTCAAGTACCTCATAATAAGGGAACATATTTTGCAAGATCTCCTGACAATAAGAACAGTCTGTGCAATCTTTAGATCTTTCAAACACTATAAATGGGGAAGGCCCACCTGACTGTACCCTGAAAATTGAATTTGTTTTTAGGTACCACACTACGCAGCAGATTAGGGGTTCCCAAACTTTTGCCTAAAACACACAATGAGAAAAACGGACGGCTGCCCCCCTAAATACTTTATGTCGGTGTAATAGAGGCTACAGGGAAAAAAATAGTCACTCGGAGATCATTGCTGTCAGTGGAATAACGAAACCTAGGGGAAAAAAAATCTCCCTAAAACATTGGTGTCAGTAGGTAAGTTGCCCCCGGGGTAGAACAACTGCCCAAAACAGTGAAGTCAGTGAAATAGAGAGAATAGCCACCAAATCATTGATTCTATCACATTCTCCCCATGGAGCCCACTATTGACCCCAAAACTATGGGGCCACTATTCCACTGTGTCAGCAATGATTTGGTGGCTTTACTGCTCTGGGCCGCTATCTTACCACAGCAGCCCCAGAGTCCACAAAATACCGCCCCCCCCCCCCCCTGAACAATAACAATGGGTGGGGAGGTATATTGGGACTATGCTGCTCTGGGGCCACTGTCATACAAACCTCAATGATTTGGGAGGGGAGGGGGTGTGGCTCTGCACTGCTCTCGGGATCCTGATTGGCTGCCATTCCAACACAGATCTTTGGGAGTTCTCATCCATTCATGGAGGACAGGAAGCCACTGCTCAGAGGAAGGGAGAGAGATCAGGGCTCAGTGGCTGGGAACCACTGCTTTGTAGTATTCCCCTTGGCTATATAAAAGGTTATGTAGGGATCTGAAAGTAGGGGTGGAGGAGCTGGGCCAGCACAGAGAAAAACAGACCCCAGAGGAGGAGAGGGCTTTGATTTGTAAGGGGGGGGGGGGCGTGTTAAGGAATCGACTCTTCCTGGAGTATAATGGGCAGATTAGTGCATGTGTCTTGCAGCACTGGGGTCCGTAGTTCACATCCTGGTTCCCCCAACTCCACAGACATGGTAAAATCAAAAAACACACAAAAGGCATGCCACAGCAAACGGGGTAAAAAGCTGACGCGTTTCACACCAAACTTTAGTGCTTATTCATAGCTTACAACATAGAATGTGGATGTCCAGTATATATACAACTATAGGTCACATGACAAAAAGGATAGCAGCTGTGAACCCAATCAAATGTGTGTTTTTTTATTTTAAAATAAAAGCAATTTATTTTTGGAGTGCGGCGGTCCAGAACGTTGTTCTTTCATTTTGCATCATTCCATGCACTGCCAGCAACCGTGACTTTGGATCAGGTGAGGAGACTTTCTGATTAGTATCCTAGAGTGGCGATTTCTCTTTTCCACAGACATGGTGGTCAATTAATTCTCCCCCCCCCCCTGTGATATTTTACAGGGAGCGTCCCTGCCATGTGATCAGGTGGTGACAGGGTCTCTTTATGTTCTGTATACAGTGGGGGGGGGGGGGGGGGGGATCCAAACTTGTATAGCCGGGGGGGGGGGGGTAATGCTGTTCGGGGGACTCATTGGAGAGACTCCCCCGCACTTCTCTCTCTGGAATATCCCCAATGTCAGGACATGGCCGGGGTCACCCACACAGGAAGTGAGGGAAAAACTTTCCCAATGGGGACACAGACAGAGATAAACACCTGACAGAGGATCCGACTCCTCCACACTCCATATATTAAATAAGAAGTCATTTCTCTGGCTGCTGGAAGAGAGTTCAGCCAGAAAACTATTGAGGGTGGTAAGATAGCGGCCCAGAGCAGCAAAGCCACCAAATCATTGCTGACACAGTGGAATAGTGGCCCCATAGTTTTGGGGTCAATAGTGGGCTCCATGGGGAGAATGTGATAGAATAGTGGGGCCCATAGGAAAACAGCCCCCACATCATTTAGATCGATGGGGGAGATCTACAGAGGAACCAACAGTCCCAGCACACCCTGCCAGCATTGCTGGTGCTTGTAGTCCCACATGGCTATGCAACCTCCCTCTACAGCACAGCCCCCCCGTCCTCCATCACCCCGCCGCCTCCCCTCACCTCTGCTTCATCCCACACAGACGACATCTTTACTCCTCTGCACAGGCCCGGTGAGTTCGCAATTCAGGAACCGGAAGCGGCAGAATCTTAGAACACACCAACTTCCGGTGTGCTCCGAAAACTCCTCCCCTCTCCTCTTTGTTGATAGGAAGCAGTGGACAAGAAGTTCAGCATACCACGTGACCAGGCGTGGTGGAATCCCGAGTGCCATGTGACTGGAGGGCGTGTTGTTGTTTCCCAAGGCGCCATCTTGAATACTGGCAAAAGCAATAGACTGTGTATAGTAGAGTGAGGGCACACTGGAGTCTCAGCACTGTGTGTGGAGGTGACAGATGTCCTCCTCTCTGTCCTCTAATCCTCCATGGATGTACCAATAAAAAGAATCATTGTAAAGAAAAGTTGTATTCTCTGTGTTGGGACTTCTGTTACAATGTCATTACACAATAAATCAGAATACAGAAGTGATTGTTGCTGTGTAGATTATGGGTAACATCCTCCCATTGCTGCATCCGTGTCAGACATGATAAAACACATGCAGGGTCTGCTGGGAAGTAACTCGTTGGGCTTGTTTACCCACTTAAGCCCCGGACCTTTAGGCAGCTAAATGCCCAGGCCAGTTTTTGCGATTCGGCACTGCGTCGCTTTAACAGACAATTGCGCGGTCGTGCGACGTGGCTCCCAAACAAAATTGGCGTCCTTTTTTTCCCACAAATAGAGCTTTCTTTTGGTGGTATTTGATCACCTCTGCGGTTTTTATTTTTTGCGCTATAAACAAAAATAGAGCAACAATTTTGAAAAAAAAACAATATCTTATACTTTTTGCTATAATAAATATCCCCCAAAAATATATATAACATTTTTTTTCCTCAGTTTAGGCCGATACGTATTCTTCTACCTATTTTTGGTAAAAAAAATTGCAATAAGCGTTTATCGATTGGTTTGCGCAAAATTTATAGCGTTTACAAAATAGGGGATAGTTTTATTATTTTTTTTTTTTTTACTACTAATGGCGGCGATCAGCGATTTTTTTCGTGACTGCGACATTATGGCGGACACTTCGGACAATTTTGACACATTTTTGGGACCATTGTCATTTTCACAGCAAAAAATGCATTTAAATTGCATTGTTTATTGTGAAAATGACAGTTGCAGTTTGGGAGTTAAACACAGGGGGCGCTGTAGGAGTTATGTTTCACCTAGTGTGTGTTTACAACTGTAGGGGGGTGTGGCTGTAGGTCTGACGTCATCGATCGTGTCTCCCTATATAAGGGATCACTAGATCGATGCAGCGCCATAGTTAAGCACGGGGAAGCCGTGTTTACATACGGCTCTCCCCGTTCTTCAGCTCCGGGGAGCGATCGCGAGGGGGCGGCTAGAAATGAATAGCCGCGCCCTCGTTCCGGATCGCTCCCCGCGGGTTACCGACCGCCGCATGTCCCGGGGGGGGGGGTCCTGATCGGACCCCCGACCCGCGGAAAGGCGGGGACGTACATGTACGCCCATCTGCCTGTACGTGCCATTCTGTGGACGTATATGTACATGCGGCGGGCGTTAACCAGTTACACTTGCAGTGCTCTTTGAAGAGCGATTCACATTTGGATTGCTCTTCAGAGAGTATCTGTCAGTGAGGAGATGTTGTATCGCCGTCTTACTGCCACAACAGCACACTGAAACTGTATGCATTGCACAGCAGCCCCACTCACTTGCATAGATTGTGGTCAGCAGGCACTACAGCTTACCACAGGGGGAATAATTCTTTCCTTGGTGTGTGTAGGGGGTGGTGGTAAAAGTGTGGCTCAGCCCTAAGGTTTTACCACCCCCCAAGTGAGAATAAGCCCCTTTACTGCCAGAGCCCTTATTGCATTGTTTGCACATATATAATAAAGCAGAACTCATTTTTGTAGGATCTTTGACCCAGAACTCGATTTGCATGCAGTATGTCTCGCCCCATAGAGCTACTGTTCTGATAAATCTAGTTTTTGGCCTCCCTGCAAGCAGGGGAGCATTATTTGATTAGTTAGGTCTAACCGGAGCTTTATTACTTCCCCCTGTCTCCCAGGGGAACCTGGGACATGGTGGGTGGAAGAATGATGACCCCAGCCTGAGTGATAAAGTGGTTCTAAAGGCCCAAGCTTTTTTTTACCTTCATCCATTCTCTGCATAGGGCCCCTTTCTCACTGGGGCATTTTTCGGGCGTTATTCAAGCGTTTTTCATGCGCTTTGGCGTTAAAAAAAAGCATGTAAAGCGCCTGAAAGAAGCCTCATCTGCAATCCCAATGTGAAAGCCTGAGTGCTTTCAGAGCCCTTTCACACTGCCAGCGCCCGAAAAACGCTGGTAAATTGTTTTAAGGGGCCCGAGGGTCCCAGGGCCCCGGATGGCAACCTCTCTTTTAAAAAAAAAAAAATTTTTTTTTATTAAAGGGCCCAGAGGTCACCAGGGGCCCGGTGGTCCCCAGGGCCCCAGATGGCAACCCCCCCCCCCCCGTTTTTATTTCTTTTTTATTAAAGGGCCCAATTGAGAAAATTAGCGGCGACACCCCCCCCCCCCCCGCTTTCTCTTATCAATTGAGGCGGCAGCACCCCTCCCGGTTCTCTTCTCCAGGGGGCCCATGCCTGAAGCTGTGTAAGGGGCCCCATAGTTCCTGATGTCGGCCCTGGTGGGAGCCAATCATTGGCCGGCACCTACCTATTGACTTGTGCTGTGACTGTTTGCAGAACAGCTGGGGCAGGGGGTGGTGCGTAAGCGTGCCCTCTACCCACAAGTGCCGGATCATGAATCAGAGACGTGAGCCAGCGCAGCGATGGCGCTTTGCCGCCATACTTCTAAGTGAGGTGGTTAAAGTGGATTTTCAAATAAAATTGGAGGATTCCTTTTTCCAGGGTTCTTTGTTTTTACCATTTCCTAGGCACTGCACTTAAAAAATCTGTAATAATTATTATTTGCTATAAGGATCCTTATTTTCAGAACAGAGAGAGCCTAAAATAACAGATATACAGCCGATAACTATTATTATGGGAAATGACATGCTTCGTACTGTAGTTTAGTGAAATGAGCCCTAATATTTCATCTATAGCTGCTCACCCGTACCAACACTTCTGTCACATTAGGACGAGTGATTGTGTCCTCATAGGCTAAAATGGACGACCTGCACACAGCAGCTGTTGGCTAGGGAGGTAAAAACAAATGGCCCTTCCCCGTGTACGGGACTCAGCGTCTTTATATGAGGCCTCAGTAATTTTTTATTTTATTTATTTGTTCATTTTGTAACTGTAAGGGACAGTCTTGGCTCTGATCAGAATATAATATTTTTCCTTTGATCACTGAAGACTTTAATCATCTTTAATGACAGATGATTATATTATGGAATATTACAACTCTGACCTCATCCATGAAAAATAAATAAAGAAAAACAGCCAAAATCTCTCTGTTCATATCACTGTGTATTAGTATCAGAATAAAATTGTTCTTCCTAATTCCATGCCGACCACTACGTAGGCAATAGATGAAAATTGTTCAGGTATATTAAAGTGGACAAATCAGTGTTTTTTTTTTTTTTTTTTTTAATAAATTCCTGACCCAAGAATTTATTTTTATTTTCTCTCTAAAAAAAATAAATAAAATAAATGCACTCGGTCCTTCAGCTGCAGAGTTATGCTGGTCATACACTAGAAGATTTTCGGTGAAAATTCTCCTCAGTACATTTTATGAGTTGACAAATGTACAAAAATAACAGAAAAAAAAAAAAAGTCGTTTGCTTTTAACTTTCAATATTTTTATTATTCAAGTAACAAGACAATGTCTTAGAAAGTACAATCAATAAACAATAAAAGCGAAACTGAGCATAAGCATCAGAACATCCCTCCATTAAGATATTCATACATTTAAAGGGGTCATAATGGTTCAGGGCTTAAAAAAACCTACATGTCATACTTACCTCCTCTGTGCAGTTGGTTTTGCACAGAGCAGCCCCGATCCACCTCTTCTGGGGTCCCTCAGCAGCATGCCTGGCTCCTCCTCTTCTCGAGTGGCCAATCAGAGAAGCGCTCTCCTTCATGGACACCCGTGTTCTGCTTCTATTGACACAGAAAGCAGGACTCGCCCCCACCCCAGCGTCATTGGATTTGATTGACAGCAGCACGAGCCAATGGCTGCGCTGCTATCAATCTATTTAATCAGGACACAAGGCCAGAGCTGGTGTGCTTGTTCCCATCGTGGGAATTACGGGGACCAGGTAAGTATCAGAGGGGGCTCGTGGGCGATGCTGCAGCACAGGAGGTTTTTTACCTTAATGCATTAAGGTGAAAAAATGGTGAGGGTTCACAACCTCAGAACATGAAAGCGAGAGATCTCGCTCTAAAATATACTTGGTGGAAATACTGGTGAGGTTGACAAAACGAAATAACATGCAGTGGAACCTCGGATTGCGAGTAACGTGGTTAACGACCGTTTCGCAATACAAGCACTGTATTTTGAAAAGTCCTAACTCTGTTTGCGAGTGTTGTCTCGCAAACCAAGCAGGATTCAGGCCAAAGCGGTGTGCAGTACCGAAATTGGCGTAAGGTGGGGGGGGGGGGTGGTCACCGGAGCCGAACGATCGTCGCCTTTTGGAAATGTTTGGAAAGACACGGAAATACTCAATTCCCGAGCCTTTCCAAGGTCAGCCGAGCTGTCCTTGGGCCTTTTCGGCTGTTTCCGAGGCTCTCCAACGCCCCCCACCTCTAGCTACATGCAGTATTGCATGCCATTGAAGTCAATGCGGAACAAATTATTTTCATTTCCATTGACTTCAATGGGGAAACTCGCTTTGATATGCAATACTTTGGATTACAAACATTCTCCTGGAAACAAATCGTTAGTAGCATGGTCATGAAATAGTCCCTAACGAATCGGAAATCTATCTATATAGAGTCCCAATGAGCCACTTTGACCTGTAGAACTGAGAATAGTTATGCCACAGGGAAAAGGTATTGCGTAGGAAACAAGGGGAGGGGGTGGGAAAGGGAAAAGACCAATAAAAAAAAGGGGGGGTTCAGGGGGACCCTTGTGTCTCTTCCATGTTCAGGAAAGGGAGGTTTAACCTCACCTAAACACTGCTAAAAGCCTAATGCCCTGTACACACGATCACTTTTTGTGATGAAAAAAAATGTCATTTTTTATCATGAAAAAAATGAAATTTTTCCAAATTCATCATTAAAAATTATGTTGCCCACACACCATCGTTTTTGAAAAATGATGAACAAAGTGACGGCACTCTAAAGGGGAAGTTCTATTCGCCTTGAGGCTGCTTTTAGCTGGTTACTTGTTAGTAAAAGACGATTCGTGCTTTTTTGTCTGTTACAGCGTGATGAATGTGCTTACTCCATTATGAATGGTAGTTTTACCTCCCGTCTCAAAACTTGCTTCTGGGCATGTGCGGGTTTAAAACGTCATTTTTGCCCACACACGATCATTTTTTATGACACAAAAAATGACATTTTAAAAAATGACATAAAAAATTCAAGCATGTTCGAATATTTTTTTTGTCATTTTTCAGAAGACATAAAATGACATTTTGCCCACACACGATCATTTTAAATGACATTTTTAAAAATGTAATTTTCTTTCTTTTTTCTTATGGAATTGGGAGCTTTGACAAAAAAAAAAAAAAAACGCCAAAAGCTTATAAACTCAAGTTTAGGAGCTGCCAGTGTACATGAAGCCTTGATGTCCTCACATAAACGCAGAGGCATTTTCTTATAAAATAAACTTTATTGTTTTCTTGTATGTACATGAACAGCACAATAGTCTTCTAAAGCATTGGGGTTCTCAACCTCAGTCCTCAAGTACCCCCAACAGGTCATGTTTTGGGAATTTCTCTTACATTAAATAGCTGTCCAAAATACCAAGCCATTGACTCCAATTTAAAGCACCTGTGCAAGATAAAAAGAAAACCTGCAAACATGGCCTGTTGGGGTTACTTGAGGACTGAGGTTGAGGACCACTGCTCTACAGCATATGTGCCCTACTTTGTATCCCTTTTCTTATCTCCATTCTCCGGCTTTGAGCTTTCTTGTACCTTCAGGTGGACTGGGACCGCTTCCTAGGGGTTGTCGAGATCAAACTTCCAGAATTTCTGTGCAAGCTGCATGGGTTCTCCTACCACGCGTTTCACTTCTTCATGATAATGGACCTGGGAGAAGACAAAGGATGTAATCAAACCATCTTTGAGAAAAACATTTCCACACATGGAAACTTTAGAAGCACAACTTCACAAGCCAAGAAAATTAAACTCAGTGTATTCTGAAAATAAATAAATTAAAAGGTTATTTTAAGTAAAAACCATCTGTATGAACCTGTTCATGGAAATAGTGTGTTGAAACTCTATATTAAAAAAAAAATCTATACCTCCTCTATAGATTATAGGGACATGAAACAATATCCTCATATTAAAATAATAATTCATACACATGCACTACTTAATGGCTGTGTGATCTATTTTACATTAAATCATTTCTTAAGGCTCATACACACAGTCAGGCCCCATACACACGAGAGGATTTATCCGCAGATACGGTCCAGCGGACCGTATCCGCGGATAAATCCTCTCGAGGATTTCAGAAGATTTCTATGCGATGGCGTGTACACACCATCGCATTGAAATCCGCGCTGAAATCCTCTGCCGATGACGTGTCGCGCCGTCGCCGCTATTATGACGCGGCGACGGGCGCGACGCTGTCATATAAGGAATTCCACGCATGCGTCAAATCATTACGACGCGTGCGGGGAATCCCTTTGGACGGATGGATCCGGTAAGTCTGTACAGACGAGCGGATCCATCCGTTGGGATGGATTCCAGCAGATGGATTTGTTGAGCATGTCAGCAAATATCCATCTGCTGGAAATCCATCCCAGGGGAGATTTATCTGCGGATAAATATCCGACGGAGTGTACACACCATAGGATCTATCCGCTGAAACCCATTTGATGGGATTTATCTGCGGATAGATTCTATGGTGTGTATGGGGCCTCAGACATCCAACAAAATTTCCCTTGGATTTTTTTCCCAATTGATTTGTCCGGCCACACACAGTCAGACTTTTCTGCAAACTTTTCTAAAACTTTCCTAACATCACGTGTTTTTTTTTGCTATTTTCTGCTCTTTACCGCCACCCTTTGGTTAACTTCTGCTATTGTTTGTTGCTTTTAACATTGGTTCTGAGCATGCGTATTTGCACTTTGTCCAAAAGTTGGTTGGATTGCTGTACACACAGTCAGACAAGGCACCATCGGACTTTTGTTGCCAAAAAGTTGGTCCGTTTGCAGACCCAACTTTTTGTTGGATGAAACCTGAAAAAGTTGGTCCGATGGAGCGTACACACGGTCAGACAAATTAGAAAACTTTTGAAGTTGGTTGGCAAAAAGTGTGACCGTGTGTATGGGGCTTTACTGTGTTTTTCTGTCTCCATGTAACATGCTCTGTAAGATCCCAAACATCTCCTTTTCCTCCTCCCTTCCATTTGTTATAAATGAGCAGTGCACGTTAGTTGTGGTCATGTGCACTATTCTATGTATACTACATATCCCATCATCCATAATGAACCTCGGGAGTGAGGAAGAAATGGGGACTGCTCTTACTTGTAGTGTGACCACAGGGAATGAACGTAGCCATCCTCTAACAAGAAGTCACAGCAACAAAAACAAAAAGGAATTTGGAGAAGGCCGAGAGCAATAGATTTTTTTTTTTTATTATTAAAGCAGAGTTCCAGCCTGGGAAAAAAAATATATATTAATTTTAAAGTTCAGCAGCTACAAATACTGTAGCTGCTGACTTTCAATATAAGGAAAGTTACCTGTCCATGGATCCAGCGATGTCCGCACCCCAATCTTCACTAAGGGAAACAGGAAGTGAAACCTTGCAGCTTCACAGCCCGTTTCCTACTGCGCATGCGTGAGTCACGCTGTGCTTTCTGAATGGTTCCGCTGTATCCTGGGACAAGTGTGTCTACCCCGGAAGGCAGCAGGGGGGAAACGCAGGCATAAAGCTGGTCAGCAGAGGGAAGCGCTCTAGAATTTCCCGATAGAGGGCTGTGCTGACTTTGAACTTGATTAAACACAGAGGACCAACATCAGCAGATGACACGGCTCCCCAAATCATCACTGACTGTGGACAATTTTGCATTTCATTTGGAAATCAAGGTTCCAGAGTCTGGAAGAAGAGTGGAGAGAATCCAATTGAAATGCAACATTTTCCACAGTCAGTGATGATTTGGGGAGCCGTGTCATCTGCTGGTGTTGGTCCTCTGTGTTTTATTAAGTCCAAAGACAGCGCAGCCCTCTACCAGGAAATTCTAGAGCACTTCATGCTTCCCTCTGCTGAGCAGCTTTATGCTGATTTTATTTTCCAGCAGGACTTGGCATCTGCCCACACCGCCAAAAGTACCAATACCTGGTTTTATGGTCATTGTATCACTGTGCTTGATGGGCCAGCAAACTCACCTGACCTAAACCCCATAGAGAATCTGTGGGGTATTTTGAAGAAGAAGATGAGACACCGTGACCAGACCCAACAATGCAGACGAGATGAAGGGCGCTATCAAAGCAACCTCAGCAGTACCAAAGGCTGATCGCCTCCATGCCACGCCGCATTGATGCAGAAATTCTTGCAAAAGGAGCCCCGACCAAGTATCGAGTGCATACTATACTGTGCATGGACATACCGTATTTATCGGCGTATACCGCGCACTATTTTGCCCTGAAAATCAGGGCAAAATCGTGGGTGCGCGGTATACGCTGATACCCACTTTCCCACGCTGAATTTGAATACTGCGCCGGCATATACCGAGCGCAGTACACTCATGTATCTTCGGGCAGTTTCGGCGCCTCTCGCGCTGACGTCCTGGACGTACAGGACGTCAGCGCGAGAGTAGCCGAGCCTGCCCGACGATACACTAGTGTACTGCGCTCGGTATATGTCGGCTCAGTATTCAAACTCGGCGCGGGAGGACGCGAGGACGCCGTAGAAGGATGCCGGACCCGACGAAGAGGACACCCGAAGCCGCAGACGGACGCCGGACCCGACGAGGCCGCCGATGGACGCCGCGGAAGACACCAAAACTGTAAGTACAAAACATCTTTTTTTCACAGGAATTCGCGGCAAGTTTAGGGGTGCGCGCTATACGCGGGAGCGCGCTATACCCCGATAAATACTGTACTTTTCAGTAAGCCAACATTTCTGTATTAAAAATCCTTTTTTTTTTGGTCTTATTTAATATTCTAATTTTCTGAGATAAAGAATTTGGGGTTTTCACTAGCTGTAAGAAGAGATGGGCTTGGGTGTGTTCGGGATCTCACCTGTCCGATCCCGCCAGGAACCTGACACTACACAGCCAATCACAGGCAGTGAGACATATCCCAATCTGTGCACCTGCGGACCGGAAAATGTCTCACTGCCGGTGATTAGTCCTATGCTGTGTTGGCTTCCTGGAGGGATTGGGCAGGTGGGATCCTGAACACACGCAAGCCCATTCCTAGCTGTAAGCCATAATAATTAAAAGTAAAAGAAAGAAATGTTAGAAATATATCACTCTGTGTGTAACGCCTCTATATAAAATACAGGAGTTTCACAGTTTGAATTGAATTACTGAACTGAAGTAAACTTTTTGATTATATTCAAATTTTATGAGATGCACCTGTATATGTATATGTATATATATATATATATATATATATATATATATATATATATATATATATATATATATATATATACACACACACACACACACACACACACACACACACACAGCAAAACCTTGGATTGCGAGCATAATTGGTTCCCGGAAACATGCTTGTAATCCAAAGCACTCTTATATCAAAGCAAATTTCCCCATAAGAAATAATGTAAACTCCAATTATTCGTTCCACAACCATTTATTTGTGCATTTCAGTTTATAGTTCATATATATATATATATATATATATATATATATATATATATATATATATATATATATATATATATATATATATAAAAAAATAAAATAAAAGATTATAGCAATTTGATAGGTTGTGTATCCATAAAATGTCCATCCACAAATGGAAGCCTCCACAAGGGGAATAGAAGAAAAATCCATCAGAGGCTACAGAGTATAAAAGAGAAGAGAGGTGCCTCTAAGACCCCTTTCACACTTTGGCGCTATAGCGCTAAAAATAGCACCTGTAAAGCACCCTGAAAGAGCCACACCATTCACTCCAGTGTGGAAACCCGAGGGTCTTCACACTGGAGCGGTGCACTGGCAGGGCATCAGAAAAAGTCCTGCCAGCAGCTTCTTTGCAATGCATTAGGAGTGGTGAATACACCGCTCCTAAAGAGCCCCTGCCTATTGAAATCAATGGTCAGCGCCGTCGAATCACCGTCAAATCATTGCTCTAGCGGTACTTTTAACCCCTTTTCAGCTGCTAGCATGGGGTTAAAAGCACCCTGCTAGCGGCCAAAAAGCGCTGCAAAGATGCCCGGGGCGGCTCAGTGTGAAAGCACTCTAAGTGTAGCAATATGGTAACATTTAATGAAGGTACAACATTTAGCAAATCACATGGTTGATGATTAAAAAAGAAGCTGAGGGTAAAGGTGATGAACTGGCCAAGCATGTCTCCAAACCTAAACCCTACTGAAAATCTGTGGGACATCCTCAAATAGAAGGTGGAGGAGCGCAAGGTCTCTAACATCCACCAGCTCTGTGATGTCATCATGGAGGAGGGGAAGAGGACTCCAGTGGCAACCTGTGAAGCTCTGATGATCTCCATGCCCAAGAGGGTTAAGGCAGTGCTGGAAAATAATGGTGGCCACACAAAATATTGACACTTTGTGCCCAATTTGGACATTTTCACTTAGGGGATGTACTCACTTTTATTTTCAGCGGTTTAGACATTAATGGCTGTGTGTTGAGTTATTTTGAGGGGACAGCAAATTTACACTGTTATACAAGCTGTACACTCACTACACAACATTGTAGCAAAGTGTCATTTCTTCAGTGTTGTCACATGAGATAGTTTGTGTGTGTATATATATATATATATATATATATATGCATTTTGTTTATGGACACAATTTTTACGGATATTTCTTTCATGTATTAGGATTATTGGTTGTGATTTTACACATGATTTGCACACATTAATGTGCTACTGTGGCATGTGCATGTTTTTGGATTGTATTGGATTCACCAATTTTGTTTGATTATTGTATTTAACCACTTAAAGACCCCCTACCAACGATATACGTCGGCAGAATGGCACGGCTGGGCACAACCACGTACCTGTACGTGTCTCTTTAAGGCCCAGCCGTGGGGTCGCTAGCGCGCCGCCACCAACGCGCACGCGACCCGGTCCGAAGCTCCGTGACCCCGCCGCGGGACCCGCAGACCCGATCACCGCCGGTGTGCCGCGATCGGTCACCGGAGCTGAAGAACTGGGAGAGGTGAGTGTAAACACACCTTCCCCATTCTTCATTGTGGCAATGTCAGTGATCATCTGTTCCCTGATATAGGGAAAGACGATCAATGACGTCACACGTCCAGCCACGCCCCCCTACAGTTACAAACACATATGAGCTCACACTTAACCCCTACAGTGTCCCCTAGTGGTTAACTCCTAAACTGCAATGGTCATTTTCACAGTAATCAGTGCATTTTTATAGCACTTTTTGCTGTGAAAATGACAATGGTCCCATAAATGTGTCAAAATTGTCCGATGTGTCTGCCATAATGTCGCGAAAAAAAACGCTGATTGCCGCCATTAGTAGTAAAAAATGTACTAATAAAAATGCAATAAAACTATTTTGTAAACGCTATAAATTTTGCGCAAACCAATCGATGAGCGCTTATTGCGATTTTTTTTACCAAAAATAGGTAAAAGAATACGTATCGGCCCAAACTGAGGAAAAATATGTTTTTTTATATATATTTTTGGGGATATTTATTATAGCAAAAAGAAAAAATATTGCATTTTTTTCAAAATTGTCGCTCTATTTTTGTTTATAGCACAAAAAATAAAAACCGCAGAGGTGATCAAATACCACCAAAAATAAGCTCTATTTGTGGGAAAAAAAGGACGCCAATTTTGTTTGCGAGCCACGTCATACGACCGCGCAATTGTCAGTTAAAGCGACGCAGTGCCGAATCGCAAAAAGGGGCAAGGTCCTTTACCTGCATAATGGTCCGGGTCTTAAGTGGTTAAAGTAGCAGCACAGAAATATTATTTGTTTATGTGCTCACACATTTTATTTAACATTTTTACCAAAACCTTGGGTAATAGATGGTGTTGTGGGGCCTTAAAATTAACTTTAGTGACATTTTTTGTAAAAAAAAAAAAAAAATTGCGTTTGAAAAACCATTGTGCAAATATTATGGGACATAACTTGGAAATACCATTATTTTACTTCCCAGGGTCTCTGCTTTAAGAAAATATATCATATCTGGAAATTTTCTGTGATCTTCAGTCATTACCTTAAATGAATTTGAAAACAGGAGTGTAAAAACACACCGTCTCTGGCAGAGAAAGGGTTAAACTGGCCAAGTTCAGATTTTTATAAATTGATGGTAATATTACTGTGTGTATGTCCAGAGAATGATATTTGGGGGAGGAATTATATAAAGTCTGATCTTTAATATAAATGGGCTTAAAGGGGTGAATCCATGGAAGCATGCCATTGGCCACCTCAGGTCAGCAGAAAGGAGTAAACAACCTCACACCAGGGCATCACACAAGTGGCAGTTGGTGGCTAGCTGAGAGGACACAGACACTGGGAGCTCCCGGATATCTGTTATATTTCAGCGATATTTCACCTTTTCTGCTATCAACAACCTGAAAAATGGATCAGAACTTCAACTGGGGATCAGCGGACCCTTTTTTCCTTCTGAAGTTCGCCTCTTCGGACTCCACTGGGAAGGAGAGAGAGGAGGACATCATGGCGGCTGTGAAGACTCTCCAGGGAGGAAAGGCTGAGAAGACTGAGGCGCTTGAACAGCTTCTGGACATGTCTACAACCTTCTCCATGGCGCCCATCTATCATTATCCAGTGAGGTTCCCAAAGACATCCGGGAAGAAGAAGACTGGAGATGGATCAGCCGCCAAAGTGAAGAGGAGGGATATCACCATCAGCTCCACATCTCAGGAACCTTCCACCAGCAACCTGGGGCACTCCTCCCAACGGGGCGAAAGAGCCATTGACACAGGTAAAAGAGATATTGACACAGGTAAAAGAGCTATACACACAGACCTGGTGTCGGCTGTAAATCGCCTCCAGGGAGAGCCCAAGAAGAGCGAAGCCATTGGACAGCCTATGGACATCCCCACAACCCAGGAGCCTTCCACCGGGACCCAGAGACGCTCTTCCCGAGCGAGCAAAGGGGCTAAATACAAAGAGCTGGTGTCTGAAGGTCTCCTGGAGGTCTTGAAAGAGCGCAAAAGACCAGCACAGGGCAAGCCAAAGGGTCAAGGAGCCAAACGACCCAAGGCTGAATAAGGTAAGTGAGAGAAGGCAAGTATGGCTTTTCACAAATTTACAGCCCATCCCTCTCACTCACCCCTAACTGTTCGCTGGCTTAAAAAAACAACCTTAAGTGTCTATTTATTTACCCAAAGCCACAATCAGTGCAGTCCCAAGGGTTCTCCCCTCTTTTATTTACATCTAGGGGGGTCCTTGCAGGATTGCTTTTCCTTTTCTGCTCACCGCCCCCCCCACAAAAAAAAATATAGATAAGATAGATATGGTATAGAAAAGATATAGCTTATATAGTATGTGTGTGTTCCTGACTTTCTCTACCAACTCCCAAAACCTCTCCTTTTCCTCTCACTCCCCTTCCCTAAAAAATTAAATAGAGAAGGTATAGATAAGATATAGACCATCTCTGACCATTTCCCGTAGCATGTCTGCCGTCTCTGACCATCTCCCGTAGCATGTCTGCCGTCTCTGACCATCTCCTGTAGCATGTCTGCCGCCTCTGACCATCTCCCGTAGCATGTCTGCCGTCTCTGACCATCTCCCGTAGCATGTCTGCCGCCTCTGACCATCTCCCGTAGCATGTCTGCCATCTCTGAGCATCTCCCGTAGCATGTCTGCCGTCTCTGACCATCTCCCGTAGCATGTCTGCTGTCTCTGAGCATCTCCCGTAGCATGTCTGCCGTCTCTGACCATCTCCCGTAGCATGTCTGCTGTCTCTGAGCATCTCCCGTAGCATGTCTGCTGTCTCTGACCATCTCCCGTAGCATGTCTGCCGTCTCTGAGCATCTCCCGTAGTATGTCTGCCGTCTCTGAGCATCTCTCGTAGCATGTCTGCCAAAGTATCACCTGCATACATCAAATGCTCCATGGTAAGTGAACATATTCTGCCAGTTCCAGACAATCCGATCTCCTCAGCTAAATGTGATATCAATCTGACCATCTGTACATCTTCAAAACACTATGCATGGTGAAGGGCCACATGACTATATAAAAACGTAATCATTTTTAGGAAGGCCACAACACTATGTAACGGTTGGTATGAGGCTCACTCAAAGCACTTGTTACCCCAACACTTCATATTCCTGATATGTGGCTGCTGTACAATGTACTTGTATGAGAAAGTCTCCTGTTCTCTTTGAATTGCTTCCTTTGTGTGAAATCTCTGGTGTTCCTGCCAGTCCCTCTGCTTTCCCATTACAAACTGACCACAGGTAAGGAGTCCACAGCACTTATATTCCTATTACAAGGAATGTAAACATCCTTTGTAATATAAATAGGGATGACAGGTCCTCTTTGTGGAGAGATCTGGGGTCAAAAAAGACCCCAAATCTCTCCTTCACCATTAAAAGCAAGAGATAAAAATAAAAAAAATTGCTTTATAAAATAAAAATAAAGTTTTCTTCCATCCTGGACCAGAAGTGACTTCAATGACGTTGCTCTGGTCCTCCCAGGGCCATAGAGGTGAAGAACAGGATGCCACTGCCTGGAGGGAGGTCGGGTCCTGGTGGCCGAGTACCATTGGCATTGCTCTTTACCCCCGATATATAAAAGGTTGTCAGGTGCCTAAAGTAGGGGCTGATGGGCTGGGCCAGCTCAGAGAATAACATTAGACCCCATGAGAGGCAAGGGCTATGACGTGTAAGGGGGAGGGGGCCGCGTTAGGGAACGGATTCTTCCTGGAGAAGTATGTGCAGCACAGCGGCTCAGTGGTTAGCACATCTGCCTTACAGCACTGGGGTCCGTAGTTCACATCCCGGTTCCCCCCACACTCCACAACAGGCTTGTTGGTTAATTGTCCCCGGTATGAGATTCTACAGAGAGTGTACAACATGGCCGCCTCCCCTCCAACCTGGATGATCACTATGAAGCCTCGTACACACGTACAGGTTTCCCGCCGGGAAACCCGAGGGGAAAACCAAAAACCTGCTCTGTAACTTTTTCCCTCTACACACGACCGGGTTTCCCGACAGGAAAACTGCCATGAAAGCTTTGGTCGGGAATCCCGGCTGTGTGTATGCTCCACCGCAGTGTTTCTAATAGGAAAACTGCCGGGTTAAAAACCGCCAGGAATCCCGGCGGGAAAAAAGAGAGCTGGTTCTTTTTTTTTCCCCGGCTGTTTTCCTGCATACACACGGCCGGTTTTCCCGGCCAAAAGCTCTCATGGCAGTTTTCCTAACGGAAAAAACAGTCGTGTGTACGAGGCTTAAACCACAAGCAGAGCAGATCTGTAGAGCGATCCATTCACAACAAGAAGAGTCACATCTCCCAGCAAGTTCAACGTCACAAGAGAAGAGAAATGGATTTATAAAAAGGAAAAACTGAAAATAAAACTTGTAAAATCCTAGAAGTGTCCAAGCTTTTCTCTGCCATGTGATCAGGTGGTGACAGGGTCTCTTTATGTTCTGTATACAGTGGGGGAAGGGTTAGAAGTTGTCTGGGGCCCCATTGCGATTTCCCCTCACTTCTGTCCTTGGAGGATCCCCTAATGTCAGAGCATGAGCGGGGGTCACTAGCACAGGAAGTGAGGGAAAACCTCCCCAATGGGGACACAGTCAGAAATAAACACCTGGCAGAGGATCCGACTCCTTCACACTCCATACATTACAATGAGGAGAGTTTGGGGGTCAGAGACCATACAATGGGAACTCTGTGATTCCTATCAGTCTGCAGGATTCTTCCTCATGTGTATGGAAGAAGGTGGTGTGAGCCCTGAACCTGGGAGAGGACCTGGGGACAACCTGTCCTCAATAGGGAACTAATAGTCCCAGCGCACCATGCCAGCTACATTCCAATACCGGAAACAGCAGGAGAGTACAGCACACCAACTTCCTGTGTGCTCTGAAAACTCTTCCCCCCCCCCTTTGTTGAAAGGAAGCTGAAGACAGGAAGTTCAGCATCCCATGTGACTAGGGGCCAATGGTGTCTCGTCACATTCGGCTCCCTATCACTGAATGCTCCGGAAGTGACGTCGCGCTAAAGAAATTTTGCACTGCGCATGCGCGACGCGTTGCAAACGATTTGTGACAATACAGACCAGTGAAACCGTCAGATAGTGTCACGGAAGTGACATTACAGACAATGCAAACACTGGGCTATGCGTTCCAAGACTAATACTTCCCTTGTTACCGAGTGTCTCCAGAACTGCCAGCTGTCCCTGTACAACCCAAAGCAACCCGTGGTGTTAGGTTCTGCATTGCTGGTACTTGTAGTGCCTATCCAGAGCAACCTGTGGTGATGGATCCTGCAATGCTGGGACTTGTAGTGCCTCTAAAGATGCCAGCTGTCCTTGGACTGCCCTATACAAGGCAGGGCAACCAGTGGCGATTATCATGCCATGCTGGGACTTGTAGTGTCTCCAGAACTGACAGCTGTCCCTGTACAACCCAAAGCAACCTGGGGTGATAGGTTCTGCAAAAAAAAATTTTAAATCGCAATAAGTTTATATTAATTGGTTTGCACAAAAGTTATAGCGCCTACAAAATAGGGGATAGAATTATGGCATTTTTATTATTATTATTTTTTTTTTTACTAGTAATGGCGGCGATTTGCGATTTTTATCAGGACTGCGACATTATGGCGGACGCTTCGGACACTTTTGACACATATTTGGGACCATTGTCATTTTTACAGCGATCAGTGCTATGAAAATGCATTGATTACTGTAAAAATAGCACCGGCAGTCAAGGGGTTAACACTAGGGGGCGATCAAGGGATTAATTATGTTCCCTAAAGTGTGTTCTAACTGAAGGGGGGGATGGGACTGACTAGGGGGAATGACAGATCGCTCTTCATACATTGTATGAACAGACGATCCGTCATTTCTCCCCCTGAAAGAACCGGGAGCTGTGTGATTACACACACACACACACGCCGCTCCCGATTCTCGCTGTCATGAGCGCTTGCAGGGGCCCGGCTGTCAGCATGCCTGCCAGGCACTCGCATCGGCACCGGTGGCGAGCAGGGAGCGCACACGCCCCCCTGGTGGCCACAGATTTGGCCCGGCCGAGCCAACCTGCCGACATAAAAGTGCGGAGGCTGGTGGGCGAGTGGTGAAGTGCTGTTGGCATTCTATTCATGTGTTATGTACATTTGTATGATCTTTCTAGGTGAAAACTCTTCATCACTATAACATGTTCCTGCCCCTCCCCCGGAGTGAGGGAAGGCAGTCAGTATGTGAACACCCCCCCTCCCCCGGAGTGATGGAAGGCAGTCAGTATGTGAACCCCGCCCCCCTCCCCCGGAGTGATGGAAGGCAGTATGTGAACCCCCCCCCGTCTTCTCATTTATTGTACAATTGCAGTAATAGTACATTGCCTGGAGGCAATTTATGACGGTAGCCTGTGCCTTGGGTCACCTGTCCATGTCTTTGTTGTACATTGGTGACTGGTACACATTAAAGGGTTAATCTGGCCATAGATGGTTTGAATGTTGACCCCTTCAGCAGGGATTGGCCAAGATTACATCCATGTATGGGCAGGCTGATTGTACCCAAGTCCATCCATCCATCAACTTGGGTGCAACCAGCATATCATTTTTTTTAGCATGTGATTATTGCCAGCAGCTATAGCCGCTGGCAATAATCACTGTGTTCTTCCAGCATGAATCCCCCCCCCCCCCAGCAGAACATAATATCTCCGGGAAAGGAGCAGCCAGTGTTGATGGGGAACTGACCATTTGTTATCTGTGATCTGCCTTAGTCGGCCCAAAACAGATTATTCTGGTTATGGGAGTGATGATGAGCCGAATCCTCCTCCTTTATTATTTTAGCAGCTAGATCCAAGTGATAGTACTGGTTTGTACTCTATGGGGGGGGATGCCTGTACTCTACGGGGGGAGGGGGAGACACCTGTACTCTACGGGGGGAGGGGGGACACCTGTACTCTACGGGGGAGGGGGGGACACCTGTACTCTACGGGGGGGGGGGCACCTGTACTCTACGGGGGAGGGGGGGACACCTGTACTCTACGGGGGGGGGGGACACCTGTACTCTACGGGGGAGGGGGGGGGGACACCTGTACTCTACGGGGGGGGGGGGACACCTGTACTCTACGGGGGAGGGGGGGGCACCTGTACTCTACGGGGGGGGGGGGGACACCTGTACTCTACGGGGGGAGGGGACGACACCTGTACTCTACGGGGGAGGGGGGGGACACCTGTACTCTACGGGGGGGGGGGACACCTGTACTCTACGGGGGGGGGGGGACACCTGTACTCTACGGGGGGGGGACACCTGTACTCTACGGGGGAGGGGGGGGACACCTGTACTCTACGGGGGGAGGGGGGACACCTGTACTCTACGGGGGAGGGGGGGACACCTGTACTCTACGGGGGGGGGGACACCTGTACTCTACGGGGGAGGGGGGGACACCTGTACTCTACGGGGGGGGGGGACACCTGTACTCTACGGGGGAGGGGGGGGGACACCTGTACTCTACGGGGGGGGGACACCTGTACTCTACGGGGGAGGGGGGGACACCTGTACTCTACGGGGGAGGGGGGGACACCTGTACTCTACGGGGGGGGGGGACGACACCTGTACTCTACGGGGGGGGGGGGGGACACCTGTACTCTACGGGGGGGGGGGGACACCTGTACTCTACGGGGGAGGGGGGACACCTGTACTCTACGGGGGGGGGACACCTGTACTCTACGGGGGAGGGGGGGGGACACCTGTACTCTACGGGGGGGGGACACCTGTACTCTACGGGGGAGGGGGGGACACCTGTACTCTACGGGGGAGGGGGGGACACCTGTACTCTACGGGGGGAGGGGACGACACCTGTACTCTACGGGGGAGGGGGGGGACACCTGTACTCTACGGGGGAGGGGGGACACCTGTACTCTACGGGGGGGGGACACCTGTACTCTACGGGGGGGGGGGGGGGCACCTGTACTCTACGGGGGGGGGGGGGACACCTGTACTCTACGGGGGAGGGGGGGACACCTGTACTCTACGGGGGGGGGGACACCTGTACTCTACGGGGGAGGGGGGGACACCTGTACTCTACGGGGGGGGGGGACACCTGTACTCTACGGGGGGGGGGGGGGGACACCTGTACTCTACGGGGGGGGGACACCTGTACTCTACGGGGGAGGGGGGGACACCTGTACTCTACGGGGGGGGGGGGGACACCTGTACTCTACGGGGGGAGGGGACGACACCTGTACTCTACGGGGGAGGGGGGGGACACCTGTACTCTACGGGGGGGGGGGGACACCTGTACTCTACGGGGGAGGGGGGACACCTGTACTCTACGGGGGGGGGACACCTGTACTCTACGGGGGAGGGGGGGGACACCTGTACTCTACGGGGGGGGGACACCTGTACTCTACGGGGGAGGGGGGACACCTGTACTCTACGGGGGAGGGGGGACACCTGTACTCTATGGGGGAGGGGGGACACCTGTACTCTACGGGGGAGGGGGGACACCTGTACTCTATGGGGGAGGGGGGACATTAATTATTAATTCTAACAGCAGCCCCTGGGAGGGGGGTCCAGGGAAGAGAGGGGGGTGTAAGGAATAGAGGGGTGTGAGGAATGGAGGGGGAAGATGTGAGGTAAGTTGTCTCTCCCCCTTGTACATACGGACACGCTGTGTATGGAACATCTTTTTCCTCCCTCCAGTCATGTGACAAGGATATAAAGACTGAAGGAGAAATGTAGTCTTTCCTCACTGCACAGCGGCGCTCTCTATTGCCACCTGCAGGCTGGAGGGAGGAGAAAACTGAATCCTCTCTCCAGCTCTCTCAGTACTGCTCTCCTATACTGTACAGCGCGCTGAGCGGAGAGCGCGTACCTCGCGCGGGGGAAAGGACGGCTGATGACTCATTGGTGATTGTGAAGGGGGCGGTCCTTCAGAGTCATACCAGTACGCGCCGCGGAGCGGCGCCATTTTGAATGTCGTTTTTGGATTGAGTCGACGGTGTTTTCTCGGAGCGCTTCTCACAGATCGCCCTCCAGTGGACAAATCGGAGACTACGACCAAAGATTTTTCATCCTACATCCATCGGAGACACAGTAGGTCTCTTTAGCGGTAAAATCACCGTGTGTAAGGGGGAGGGGAGGAGGGGGGAGGGGAGGGAAGGATTGGGGGGGGGGGGGGCGATAGAGAGCTGGACCGCCTTGTGTATTGATCTCTCAGTGTTTTCTCTCCTCCCCCAACACCTCACATGACAGGGGGGGCCCTTCCATCCAAATTCTACATTACTGTATTTGTAAATGGAAAAAGCCAAAAAAAGGAATATTTGTGGTAAAAAATGCACTTGTGGGTTTAACTACTTGACCTCTTGAAGGTTTACCCCCCCCCTTCCTGACCAGGCCATTGTTTCCATTACGGCACTGCGTTATTTTAACTAAAAATTGCGCAGTCGTGTGACGCTGTACCCCCAAAACATAATTGGTGTCATTTTCCCCCACAAATAGAGCTTTTCTTTGGTGGTATTTCATCGCCTCTGTGGTTTTTATTTTTTAAAACCATAAACAAAAAAAAGATCGATAATATGGAAACAAAACGCAATATTTCTTACTATCTGCTATAAAACATCTAATAAAAGTATTTAAAAATATCGAATTTCTTCAGCAATTTAGGTCAATATTTATTCTGCTACCGATTTTTCGTAAAAAAAATCCAAATAAGTGAATATTGATTGGTTTGCGCAAATGTTATAGCGTCCAAAAAACGATGTGATATTTGTATTATTAGTAATGGCCGCGATTAGTGACTTCTAGCCGCACTGTGATATATTGCGGCGGACAGTCTCACAAGCATACAGCAATGATGGGATATCACCCCGGCGATACAGAGAGTGGGAACAAACCATCATGAAACATTCAGGGGGGAGCACTCCAGAGAGGAACCATACCAATGTCCTACCCGCATCGTTACCCCCCCCCCACTCCCAATCGGGGGGGCAAGGGGGGTAGAGGAGGAGGGGGGACAGAAGTATGTAAGGCGGGAGGAGGAGGAAAAAAAACGCATGATCGTTCTTATAGGCGGCGGGAGGGGACACCCCCCCCTTCCCGCCGCCATCTGGGCTTTCCCGTGCCATCGGGAGCCCGGAGAATGAATCTGCCAGCACCGGATGAGGAGGATAGAGATTTCTGGTCACCGGTCATCTCTAAGACCGTCGGAGGCCCGGGCGCGACGTTATGACGCCACTCCCGGGTACCCGGAAGTAAACAAAGCCGCAATCGCGGCTGAAAGCATGAGATTGGTGACATTTTTTTCCAGCCTGGAGGAGAGATGTGAGGTCTTATTGATCCTGCATCTCTCCGAAAAGAGGACCTGTCACAATATATTCTTATTACAAGGGATGTTTACAGGAATAAAAGTAAATTAAAAAAAAAGTGTAAAAGTAAAAAAATATCGGCCTAAACTGAGGAACATTTATTTTTTTTATTTTATTTTTTTAAAATGTGATATTTATTAAATCAAAAAGTAAAAAATATCGTTTTTTTTTGTTTTTAAATTGGCGCTCTTCTTTTGTTTAATAGCGCAAAAAATTAAAACTGTAGAGGTGATCAAATACCACCAAACAAAAGCTCTATTTGTGGGGAAACAAAGGATGTCAATTTTGTTTGGGAGCCACGTCGCACGACCGCGCAATTGTCATTCAAAGTGCGACAGTGCTGAAAACGAAAAACTGGCCTGGGCAGGAAGGGGGTGAAAATGCCCGGTATTGAAGTGGTTAAAGGAGAAGTACAGCCAAATCCACTCTCTGCTGACATCACAGAAGTCGGTCCAGGGTCCGCATCATCACGACAATGGAAGTCGGGATCCGCCAAGGCTCTGGACCGACACCCAGCTCATCCTCTCAGCGAGCCAATGAGAGCCTGAGCAGGACGCTCTGCCCTTCCACAGCCCGGCGCTCCAGTGAGGGAGGAGGGAAGTGTCTGACAGTCTGCAGCTCTCTGCTCACGGAGCTGGCAGAACCGAGCGATCAATGGTGTTCCATCGCTCGGTTCTCAGTGTACAGGCTCCGGGGGGGGGGGGGGGGGCAGATGCAGCACCCACCTAGGTAAGTATGATACTGGAAAAAACACCCAGCATACGGGACAAGAGAAGTGATACTGTGGAGAGTCCATACATACAGGAGAAGAACAGATACAAGGAATGACACCCAGACATTAAAATGACCATAGTACAGTTTATGTAAAATCTATGAAATGATATCAAATTTGGCTACATTGTTACATGACCGAGGTATTCCCAGTCAGAGTTTCCAGGCCTGAAAAGTGGCAGCTGGTATGAGGTGTCTGATGTCATAGTGGGCTGCAAACCGGACTGCAATTGTTTCATAACTTTCCTGCACTGGGAGCTGACCGAGTCACATTGTGTCTCCTGCGATTATTAGCGTTTTCTATTTGAATATATTGCTATCGTATTATTGTATATATTGTTATTATTATAAACATTTTTTGTCTTTTTCTAGGTCACCGCCATGCCACGAGCTGTAAGACGTGGACACCGGGGAAGGCGATCCCGCCAGGCTTATCTCATGAGAAGAGGGCGGGAGGAGGCAGCGCCACCACAGGGACCACCGGCAGTGGAGCAGCCTACCTGTGCCATCTGCCTCTGTGAGTATGCTGTACAGCATTGCATGACTCTGCCCTGTTCTCACGCTTTCCACTTTACATGTATCCGCAGGTGGCTCCAGCGGAACCCAACCTGTCCGATGTGCCGAGCGCCCATTCCACGTGAGGACATCGTGTGTGTTCCCATCAACGTGGGACTGGACCAACATGGAGACCCCAACATCATCTTCGTGTACATATAACGTAACACCTATATATTTCATGTACCCTGGAAACATCATGGGGTAATGTATATTTCATGTACCCTGGAAACATCATGGGGTAATGTATATTTCATGTACCCTGGAAACATCATGGGGTAATGTATATTTCATGTACCCTGGAGACATCATGGGGTAATGTATACCGATATGTATATTTGTTTCTATCTTCTGCTTCTAGTAGACAATGATTAGAAAACAAATATACTTGTGACAAATACCACAGAAATGGAGTCCTTTTATCAGGGCCGTCTTAATAGCATCATGGGCCCCTGGGCAAAGTAATGCTCTGGGGCCCCTACAATGATGACAGGGCAGGTAAACAGACATCAAGTAGGTAGAAGGCAGACTGCCTCCCCTGTGTATGTATTACTCTCAGTGCCATCATCGGGCAATGTGGGCTCAAGGACCAGCTGCTTTGGGGAAAAACAGGGGCCCCCTGTGCAGCTGGGGCCCCTGGGCAGTGCCCAGTTGTGCCCTCTCATTAAGACAGCCCTGCCTTTTATCCTGACGTAGCATCCAGCTCTCAGGCCAGGACTCCAAGACAATTCTTACCGAAAGGGGTTGCTTCACCCTGATGGAGCTTCTAGTTCTCAGTTGAGTGCCCAAGACACCGCCGAAAAGCGGTCGTTTCCTCCTGATGTAGCTTCTAGCTCTCGGGGTGAGTGCCCCAGACACTTTCCGCAGAAGGGGAGTCCCTTCACCCTGATGCAGCCTCTATCGCTCGGGGGAAGGCTCCCAGACATCTAACATAAAAGGTGGAGCTGGCCGGCTATTGGGTGATGGAAGGAGGCCGGATTTTTTTTTTTCACAACACTAAATATATAATATTTTACATAATCCATATAGATCTACTACTCCATGTATCTGTAATTTATTTTTAATGAAATCATTTCCTTGTCCCATCCTCTGTTACCTCCCGATCCTCTCCCTTTCTCCTCACTTCTGTTTGTTAAAAAAAAAAAAAAAAAAAAAGCTATAAAAATAAAATGTTTATGACAGCCCCAGATTGGTTCACGGATATTTTCTTCTGTTGATTACTGATGAACATTTATTTACTGACACACACTGGACAACATACATCGACTGGCATGCACTGACCTACACTAACCGAGGACGTCCAGATGTACTTAAACTGACCGCTCCATGCTTTAGAGAGATGCACACAGACAGACAACCAAATTAGGAGAGAGTAGATCGCACACACAGATTATAGGATGAGGCCGTACTACAAACATACACCCAACATTAGAAAAAGGATGACTAGCATCCAGTAGGGTAGATTAGTGTAGTCAGTGTAGATCCTGCCCTAGAAGAGTCTACCTTGCCGTGGTGGGCAGGCTTGGAATCTCTTGGTCAAAAGTGTGTCAGTGATTGGGCGAGAGGATCACTAGATCTTCACTTCTGGCCAATTGATTTTACCAAAGGACTCTTGATTTATTCAGAGTATTTATAGTTGGAAAAGGAAAAAATGTGTACAGACCCATAATTATACTTTCATAAAACACACAATAAAAATTGGAATATTTACATTTGAATTGCTTCTTCTTTTATTTAATCCTTTCATGACCACTTGGATGCACAGGCCACATTTGTAAGTCTGGAAGGGGCTCTATGGCTACTTCTTCCTCTTGTGGTGTGTATAGGGATGTATAATAGGTGTTTATGTATTAACATGTGTCCTAACCATGTATATATGTATGTACTGACAAGCCCCTTATGTGACAGTAGTGACAACAAGGTCCTCTCATTGGAGACATCAGGGGTCTTCTAGCTTCACCCCAAGAACGGGATCTACAATTAAATCCTGTAATGAAACATTCCCCTTAACTAGGAAAATATATCAAGTTCTCAGGGAATTTTATGTACATTTTTAATAAATGTTCTATTCCTACACATTCTCCTCACAACATATATAGGGAATTCTTTCCTGTTATCCAGGGCTGGAGGATCTGCTTTATTCAGAAGAAGGGGTTTTCCTTCCCTTACAATCTATACTTTAGTATTAAGCCTTTCTCTCGTCTCCAATATAATTGTACAATTCTCTTGCTTCTTAAAGTGACTGTAAAGCTTTACAAATTTTCATTAAAATAATAAACGTGTTATACTTATCTGCTCTGCGTAATGGTTTTCACAGAGCAGCCCTGATCCTCCTCTTCTCAGGTCCCCTTCTGCGCTCCTGGCTCCTCCCCTTGCCTGCTATGGGGCACTTGTGCGTGCTCGATCCGGAGCCTCTCTGACTTTGTCGAATTGTGTATAAAAACTTCTGCACTTGGTGACTATTACGTTTTTACGTTGACAGAATAGCAGAATGGTCGCACGCTCCGTGACCGCGGGACTAGATGTCCGCCGGTGTCCAGCGATCGGGTCACAGAGCTGAAGAACGGGGAGATGTCATTGTAAACACAACATCTCCCCGTTCTTCCTAGTGATAGGTCACTGATCGTCTGTTCCCACACACGATCATTTTATACAACCCGAAAAACAAAATTTTTTAAAACGACATTAAAAAATGCAGCATGTTCGAATTATTTTTTTTTTGACGAAAAACAATGTGAAGCCCACACACCGTCATTTTAAATGATGTTTTTAAAAACGTCGGTTTTTTTTTCATGCCGAAAAACGACCGTGTGTACACGGCCTAAGTCTACTACTTCTCTCTCTGAAAGGGAACATTACCCTCTACTCAGGTATCTTCCTCTTAAAGCGGAGTTCCACCCACAATTTCACTTTTTAAATATAAATACCCCTGTAATACACAAGCTTAATGTATTCTAGTAAAGTTAGTCTGTAAACTAAGGTCCGTTTTGTTAGGTTGTTACAGCATTTAGACACTTTATAAAATAGAAATTGACTGGGGCCATCTTAAGTGTGGGCATCATGAAGCAAGACTGTATGACTTCCTGGATTTCAGCCTTGCAGATCTCGCACATGCTCAGTGCTGCACAAGCAGTGTCAGATCAGGTTTCAGCACCTGTGCTGTTCAAGTCACATGATTCTTTGAGACTGGGGAGTGCACAGACTCCTGGAAAGTTACACCCACTACATTCCCAGGAGTCTGTGCGGTGCATTAAGCACCTAGGTGCAGGAAGTGGAAAGATTAACTATTCTGCCTAGCAACAACACTTTGAAGGCATCTAAAAAAAAAAAAATTTTCGTAAAGGACTAATGACATTTTTTTAAAACTACCGATGTAAGGTTATATTTATGGGTGGAACTCCACTTTAAGTGAAGGGCAGGTCCATCCTTTCATCACAAGCCTTGGACCTCAAAACTCTCCAAGCCTACCCAGATGCCCTCCATACAATAAAGGGGAACCCCGACTCACCAAAGTAGGGGGACATTTTTGTGAATTTGCACCAGTCTGGAGCAGAGACATCTTGGACCTCTGGGGTCCAATTTGTCATTTCCAGGGTTCTCCCCCCGACTGCCCTGCAAAATAGGGGATGAACAAATGCCAATATGGATTGATGAGGGTCATTGGCATCAGGAGAACTTGCCATACAAACTTCTAGCAGAGGAGCCTTGGCCGCTACCAAAAAGGCCAGACCTCCTGTCACAGGGGCCTCTAGGTCACCCTGCTTTTCAGTTGCTGGCTTAATTGGCATAAGTATCAAAACCCATTTTTTTTTTAAAAAGGGCATTGCTGACATGGATATTTTCACCTTTCTCATGGTGAGAAAATCTAACTCTTGTAAGATCTACATCGCCCCTGCAAGGCCTAGTTTGGCTGATGTGAGAGCAAGCACCTCAATGCCATTAGAACTCTAGTGTGTGTCAGGTTTCTGCCTTGTTCACTCCTTTATACAAGGAGTTGCTCATGTGCAGGGGCGGACTGACCATTGAGGCACTCAGGCACTGCCCGAGGGCCCCATGCCACTAGGGGACCCCATCAGGGTTGCCAGGCTCAGTAAAACCAGGGACAGTATGTAAAAATCTATTTTTTTTTTAGATCTGTCCCTGATATGTCCAAAACCGACATGCTTTTGATGTGAAAATCCTCGAGATTTTAGCTGCCCCCCCCCCCCCTCTGCCTCCTGGCATGGTGGCCATCTGTAAGCCCAGGGGCCCCAGAATCTTCTATTGCCCGGGGGCCCCATGAGTTGTCAGTCTGCCCCTGCTCATGTGACTCCCCACCCCAACATCAAGCATCCATTTCACTGTTTTAGTCTTCTGTCCATATTTTCTCCAAGTTTTTCCGTGTCGATCTCCAGGGCTCTGCCAATGCGAGCTTCAGTTGCAAGCAATCGTGAGTGTTTCAGGACCGTTACCTTTGGTTTTTGTTGGCCTGTTTGCCATGTTGCTGCCCACCCCTTATTTTTCAGTGGAAATGTCCCACAGTCTATGACGTTTTGTCATGTACGATTAAGATCATAGGAATTTGGACTTATTAGTAAATCTTGGAGCACAATACAAGACACACAAGTAATCTCGCCTTTGTCTCTCCCTATTGCTGGCTATAAAACTGTCCCACAGAGTGGGTAGGGGTATAAGAGGGGGCACAGTAAAGCTTTTACCAGTGTCCGAGAACCTTAAAGTGGTCATAAAGCATCAAAGTTTCTCACCTTAACACATTCTTTGCGTGAAGGTGAAAAAACTTCTGTGCTGCAGCTCCCCCCCCCCCCCCCCCCCCTTTTTTTTTTCTTACCTGAATCTGATCTAATCCAGTGATGTGCACTAGTGCAGCAGCTCCAGTCACTGTCTCTCTCTCTCTCTCCTCGTTGAAGCGGTCAATAGCAGCAGAAGAGATTGGCTCCCACTGCTGTCAATCAAATCCAGTGACACGTGAGCGTGGGGGCAGGGCCAAGTTCCGCTGGCTGTGTTAACCACTTAAGGACCTGCTCATGTACATATACATCGTTTTTTTTAAAGATGGATATCTCAGTAACGGCAGCAGCTACTGCCACAACCGAGGTATCCATCTTTAGCATGAGCGGTCCTGTAAACGATAACGGTGGTCTCCGCGGCGGATCCGCCGCGAGAACACCGTTATCGTGGGCGGGAGAGGGGGGGAGCCCCCCTCCCGCCGCTTACCGGAGATCGGGTCCTTCAGCCTGCTGTGTGGGGATACAAGTGAGGGCAAGATGGCCCCCACCCGTCCCCATAGCAGGGCGGAAGTGACGTGAAAGGGTCAGTTCCACCCATGCGTCTTAAAGGCGCATTTTTTGGTTGTCATTTTTTCAAATGACAAAAGTTCAATTTTTTTTTGCATTTAAGTCTAAATATGAGATGTGAGGTCTTTTTGACCCCAGATCTCATATTTAAGAGGACCCGTCTTGCCTTTTTCTATTACAAGGGATGTTTACATTCCTTGTAATAGGAATAAAAGTGATCACATTTTTTTTTCCAGTGTAAAAAATAATAAAATAAATAAAAATAAATAAGAAAACAAAAAAATATTTTTTTAAAGCGCCCCGTCCCGACAAACTCGCGCGTAGAAGCGAACGCACCGTTTACATATGCGGGCGCTGCTCACGTATGTGTTCGCTTCTGCGCGCAAGCTCGTCGGGACGGGGTGCGTTTTCTGGCTCCTAACTTTTTTAGCTGGCTCCTAGATTCCAAGCAAATTTGTCAAACCCTGCATTAGTATAACTAACATTTTATAAAAAAAAAAAAACACTCCAAATGCAACTCCCACTACTTATGACATTAGCAGATATAAAATCGCAGACCTCCAATAAGATGTTTGTGGTAACCTCGGCTCCAAATAGACAGCAGAGTTGTGCAATTCCAAACATCTACCATTGACTACAATGACCTTTCCATAGATCCGAGTAAAAAAAAAAAAAAAAAAGTTGTATCTAATATTTGTGGTAATGTCATTGGGTGGGAGGGAAATTTGTAATACATTTTTCCTGCATCAAAAATTGCATCTTAAAGCGGATGTAAACCCGCATATACTTTTTTTTTTTCTTGCACCTGCAAGGCAAAAGCCATAATGAGCTAGTATGCACCGCATATTAGCTCATTATGAAATACTTACCTCGGAACGAGGTAGGGAACTTACCTGGTCCACGCCGAGCCGAGCGTGTCTTCCGGGTATCGCCGCTCCAGCGATGTGATTGGCTGGAGCAGCGATAACGTCACTCCCGCGCATGCGCGAGGGAGATTTCCTTTCCGGCATGGGTCGGCGGGGCCGGCCCTTCAGCCGAGGATCCCCCCTGCGCATGCGCCGCTGCAATCAGCGGCACATTGCGAGGGGAATATCTCCTAAACCGTACAGGTTTAGGAGATATTCTTTATACCTACAGGTAAGCCTTATTATAGGCTTACCCAGGGTTTGACAAATTTGCTTGGAATCTAGGAGCCAGCTAAAAAAGTTAGGAGCCAGAAAACGCACCCCATCCCGACGAACTTGCGCGCAGAAGCGAACACATACGCGAGCAGCGCCCGCATATGTAAACGGTGTTCAAACCACACATGTGAGGTATCGCCGCGATTGGTAGAGCGAGAGCAATAATTCTAGCCCTAGACCTCCTCTGTAACTCAAAACATGCAACCTGTAGATTTTTTTTAAACGTCGCCTATGGAGATTTTAAAGGGTAAAAGTTTGTCGGCATTCCACGAGCGGACGCAATTTTGAAGCGTGACATGTTGGGTATGAATTTACTTGGCGTAACATTATCTTTCATAATATTAAAAAAAATGGGGATAACTTTACTGTTGTCTTATTTTTTTTATTAAAAAAAGTGTAATTTTTTCCCAAAAAAGTGCGCTTGTAAGACCGCTGTGCAAATACGGCGTGACAGAAAGTATTGCAACGATCGCAATTTTATTTTCTAGGGTGTTAGGATAAAAAATATATATACATGTTTGGGGGTTCTAATTAGAGGGAAGAAGATGGCAGTGAAAATAGTGAAAAAAGACATTAGAATTGCTGTTTAACTTGTAATGCTTAACTTGTAATACCAACGGCCACCACCAGATGGCGCCAGCTCACATCTGGTGGTAATAACTTGTAATACCAACGGCTCACCACCAGATGGCGCCAGCTCACAAAAAAAAAAAATCGTCGATCCCTGGGCTTACCTGTAGGTAAAAGTAAAAAAAGTGGGTTTACAGCCACTTTAAGATTGAACACATTAAACAATCAGTTAAAAAACAAACAAACACATTTATTCAAGCTGATTTAACCAAGCACACATTATATACACTGCTGGGTCCACAAATTTCTAAACTTGATAGCATGAATACATATATACAAGGTGCTGCTCTCTGTGTTCTTGAAGAGCCTATAGTGCCTTCCTTTAAATGCAGACTGTGAAATCCGTCCAACAATGGCTCCACCCATGTAGTTCTCAAGTGCAAAGTACTGCAAGAAAATCCAAGTAAAGGAGGCGTGGCTATTCTCGGTCCTATTTTCACATGTTGGTCCCCGGCAGAAAAGTGTAGCTTTTGCTGTTACCACCCAATCAGATTTAGACGATTTATTTTTAACAATCTCTGGTTGCTTCCCTCCGTGCCGCCATGCCAACTACGGAGTTATTAGGATTTTATAAGCATTTCCACTGCTTTGCTCTTGGAACCAACTTACTGTCCGTAGCAGAAGTCCGCACCAAGCTTGAAATCAAATTACACACATGCCCCGCAATATCCTTATATATATATTTTTTCCTTTTTGCACTGGGAAATGCATCTTAAAGCGGATGTTCCACCAAAAAAAAAAATATTAAAAGCCAGCAGCTACAAATACTGCAGCTGCTGACTTTTAATATTAGGACACTTACCTGTCCTTGAGTCCAGCGCCGTCCACAGCAGATGACGAGCGATCGCTCGTCACCCTGCTGCTCCCCCCTCCATCCACGGTGAGGGAACCAGGAAGTGAATCGCTGCGGTTTCACTGCCCGGTTCCCTACGGCGCATGCGCGAGTCGCGCCCGCCGATTGGCTCCCGCTGTGTGCTGGGAGCCGAGTGTTCCCAGCACACAACGGGGGGGCCACGGGATGTGACGCAATGCCCGTGAATGCCGGGCCGGAAGTGGGTGCAAATACCTGTCTTTAGACAGGTATCTGCACCCCCCTCCCCCTGAAAGGTGTCAAATGTGACACCGGAGGAGGGGAGGGTTCCGATCAGCGCGACTTCACTTTAGGGTGGAGAACCGCTTTAAAGTCGAGATGTCCAGGTTCCATGGGGTCAGTATTGACAATCACAACATGGGAACTTATGGGATTGCTACTGCAAAGGCAGACCCTTATTTTATGTGCATGGGCAAGGTATATTTTATGATGTATGTGACGGCAGCAATTAATAATCCACAATAAATGTAGGCCAAATTCCTGCGTACCCCACAGCACTAACTGGTTCCTCCTGCTGACCTCCCCGTGATGGTGATGTGAGCTCAGGAGGCAAGAACCAGCGAGAGCTGCAAGGCACCCAGGAGCCAAGGAACTGCACAGGACCAGTTAGGCCCCGTACACACGACCAAACATGTCTGCTGAAACTGGTCTGTCGGACCAGTTTCCGCGGACATGTTCGGTCGTGTGTAGGGCCGACCGGACAATTGTCCGGCGGATCGGGCAGTTTCCAGCAGACAAATGTTTTTTAGCATGCTAAGAAACATGTCCGCTGGAACCATGTCCGTCGGACATGTTCGGTCGTCTGTACAGACTCACCGGACATGTTCGATCGGCAGCCATCCCTCGCATGCGTCGAAGTGATTTGACGCATGAATGGAAGCTTTGAACTTCCAGGGCCGCCCACCTCGCCGCGTCATCGTCGCGGCCACGTGCCCGCGTATTGTTTACGCGCGGATTTTTGTCTGATGGTGTGTACAACCATCAGACAGAAATCTCCGGGCGGACATGTGCGCTGAAAACGGACCGTTTTCAGCGGACAGTCAGTCTGTCCGTGTGTACGAAGCCTTACAGTGATCAGAGCAGATTTCAGCGGTCCGAACAAATAATAGCGGTTTTACTAAAACTTTCTCATGACAGGGTCATCTTAAAACGGCAGAAAGTACAGGTTAAAACACTAAAATTTAACAACCATCGGAACGCGAGCCACACGGCTAGAACCGAAATCGGGACTCCTATAAAGTTACTGTTTTACTTGCCCAGGATTTGTATTCTGTACAGCCAGCCTGGTGATTTACACACTTTCAACTCTTGCCAAATCCAGGCAAATGGCAACACTTTATAAGTTCAAGTCCAAAGCCACCTCTCAGCTTCAGCTTGTTTACTGGACATTTAGGCCCCATGCACACGAGACGCTGCTAAACTCGAGTTCAGAGGCATTTGGGCATTTTTTTCAACTGCCCCTGAACACATTTAATGTTATCCTATGTGTCCATGCACACAATCACGTTTTTTTGGCGTTTTAAAGCAGTTGGGTTTATGTCCGTTTTTTCAGACGCAAAATTTTGAGTTCAGAAGCTTTTGTTTTTTTTCAGCCGCAAACGCGGTAAAACGCTGCGAAATTCGCGGCAAAAACAGGCGTTTTAAATGCCGTTTTTTGCCTTTGAAAACGTGAGTTTAGAGGTGTTTGTAATTGCTTCTCGTGTGCATGGGGCCTAAGGGGCCTACTTGTTGCTTATCCCTCTCCACTAGCAGAACATCATATAAAATACTCCACTCTGATCCTGTAGTTTACATTTCACTTTAAAGAATGCAGGACCTAGTATGAAGCCTTTGATTTGCTGCAGTGGCTTCTTTCATAGTTCTGCAGAGAACACTTGTTGACAAGAGGAGAGCACTAGTACAGGACCTACCTCAAAGACATGGCAGATTGTCTTCTGCCCCAGGCCTTCTTTTTCTTTTATTCATTAGAGCAGTCTTGTTCAACCAGGGTTACAAAAGACCAGAAATATGCAATCAGTGGACCTCCAGCTGTTGCAAAACTACAAGTCCCATCATGCCTCTGCTTGTGCCCGTCAGAGTCTTGCTATGCCCCATGGGACTTGTAGTTCGGCAACAGCTGGGAGGTCCGCTAATTGCGTATCCGTGCTGTAGACATTGCTAGTGGTTCCTTGAGCAGTATAACAAAGCATGCCTTCCATTGCAAGTGCTCATTTATCTTACTGATCAGCAATGTATGGGGGCATAAATAAAAAATGGGTATACCTCCTGCTCTACTCTAAAAAAACTATAATATAGAATGTGAACAAGAAGAAATAAAAAAAAAAAGCTGTGTCCACTCTACAAACCAATTAAAAAAGATAAGTTCACTTTTTACTGGCCACCAATGTAAGGGACACTTTTATACTGGCCACCAATGTAAAGGAAACTTTTATACTGGCCACCAATGTAAGGGACGCTTTTATACTGGCCACCAATGTAAGGGACACTTTTATACTGGCCACCAATGTAAGGGACAATTTTATACTGGCCACCAATGTAAAGGCCACTACAATTTTACCTTTATGCATTTCTTTTTCGACCATTAAATCGTTTTTATTACTAAAAGTACAGCTGTTGTGTAGTGGAGGGGGAGCATGAACATATGGTCCACTCCAGGTGTCAATTATGCTAAGCTTCAATACATTATCTATTCTTTTGATGTATAGAAGCTTATGGTACATTAGCATGACAAGCAAGTTGTAAACATAATAATTTTAGCAGGGGTTCCCTTATGGCCCATCATTTATTTTAAGGGTTCCTCCATGGGAATATATATATACCGTATATATATATATATATATATATATATATATATATATATATATATATAATCTTTTTTTCAGCGGGAACGTGGGGGGAACGCAGTTCCGGCACCTCCTGGACTGACTGTATGTAATGGCAAGGGGTGCTGGGGTGTGCTGCAGGGTATTGATGCTCACTGCTAGGGATCTATTTTTGCAGGGGGGTCTGTTGTTGCTGAGGAGGTCTATTGTTTCTGGTGGGGGGGCCTATTGATGCTGTGGGGTCAGTTGTTGCTGAAAGAGATCTACTGTTGGGGGAGGGGTCTTTGTGGATTGCTGCCAGAAAATCTATTAATGCTGTCTGTGCGGAGATCTGTTGATGCTGCCGGAAGTCTATTGTTGCTGTGGGGGGGGGGATTTTGTTGTGGGGTGGTCCATTGTTGTTAGGTGGATCTATTGTTACTGGCTGCAAAGGATCTATTCTACATATTTTCTTGATATCAATACCAAATTCCATACAAATTACTTAGCACTGCAAAATTATACTTGGTTCTATATTGTCTAAAAGGGGCGGTACTTGGAGGTGGGTGGGGGGCAGAGAAAAGGGGTGACTCGGAAAGGGGGATTTCCTGCACCTATTGTCTGAGGAAAAAAAGCTGTGTGTGTGTGTGTGTGTGTGTGTGTGTGTGTATGTATATATATGTGCGTGTATGTGTGTATATGTGTATGTGTATATATATATATATATATATATATATATATATATATATATATATATATATATATATATATATATATATATATATATATATATATATATATATATATATATATATATATATATATATATATATATATATATATATATATATATATATATATATATATATATATATATAAAAGAGAAAGCCAGCATTAGGCTGTAATAGATTTCGGTAGTCCCAAAGCAAGCATAAACTGCACTTATAAAGCATACATCTACGCTTTATAAATGCCCTAGAGAGACATTTATTAGAAAAGCAGCGGTAGGGCAGGGGTTGACAAATTTGCTTGGAATCTAGGAGCCAGGTAAAAAAGTTAGGAGCCAGAAAACGCACCCCGTCCCGACGAGCTCGCGCGCAGAAGCGAACACATACGTGAGCAGCGCCCGCATATGTAAACGGTGTTCAAACCACACATGTGAGGTATCGCCGCGATTGGTAGAGCGAGAGCAATAATTCTAGCCCTAGACCTCCTCTGTAACTCAAAACATGCAACCTGTAGATTTTTTTTAAACGTCGCCTATGGAGATTTTAAAGGGTAAAAGTTTGTCGGCATTCCACGAGCGGACGCAATTTTGAAGCGTGACATGTTGGGTATGAATTTACTCGGCGTAACATTATCTTTCACAATATAAAAAAAAAATGGGGATAACTTTACTGTTGTCTTATTTTTTAATTTAAAAAAGTGCAATTTTTTCACAAAAAAGTGCGCTTGTAAGACCGCTGCGCAAATACGGCGTGACAGAAAGTATTGCAACGATCGCCATTTAATTCTCTAGGGTGTTAGGATAAAAAATATATATAATGTTTGGGGGTTCTAATTAGAGGGAAGAAGATGGCAGTGAAAATAGTGAAAAATGACATTAGAATTGCTGTTCAACTTGTAATGCTTAACTTGTAATACCAACGGCCACCACCAGATGGCGCCAGCTCACATCTGGTGGTAATAACTTGTAATACCAACGGCTCACCACCAGATGGCCCCAGCTCACAAAAAAAAAAAAAAAAATATTTTTTTGCCCCCCTTCCAATTCAAGTCGCCAGGACCCTATTTCTAGTCGCCATGGCGACCTGGCGCCCGGGATTTGTCGAGCCCTGCGGTAGGGCCATAGTTGGGACTGTCCGCTGCTTTAGAAGTGGGCCTTTAAATTAACACCACTGTCACCTATGTCCAATCAGTGGGGGCCTAATCCAATTTAATTAATTAGAAGTGTTATTCTTGGCTGTGCAGTGTGGCAGGTTTTGGATCACAAGGCTTGACGAACTGATTAATAAATCCTCCGGCAGACAAAACAGCAATGATATATGTATTTCAAGCGTGTATTCTTTTTCTGATTTCCCCTTTCAAGCTGTACTCTAGGTCCAACAAATATTGTCTAAATAAAGGGATATGGGTATTCTTACTCGAGTCTTGATTTCCTTTTGTGTATTCCTTCCAGACTTGTGCAGTAATCCTTTATAAAACAACTTCTGCACTTTGTCTCTGTGGAATAATTTCCTGGAATAAAAGACCAGTCACTGCTGCCGTGCAGGTTGACTGGTCTTGTCTCCGCCCCCTCCTGTAGCTTTCTGCAGACAGCCTGTAGTGGGGGGACCCCAGGCTCTACACTCTGTACAATCAATTAGAAGCCCGATAATGATTACTACTTTACAAAAAGTTAACATCTAAATTTAAAAAAGGCATACACGTCTCGAGAATTTGGACAATTTGGGGAAATTTCCTTAAAGCGGATGTGCCACTAAAAAAATATATTAAAAGCCAGCAGCTACAAATACTGCAGCTGCTGACTTTTAATATAAGGACACTTACCTGTCCTGGAGTCCAGCGCCGATCGCAGCAGATGACGAGCCGATCGCTCGTCACCCTGCTGCTCCCCCCTCCATCCACGCTGAGGGAACCAGGAAGTGAAGCGCTCCGGCTTCACTGCCCGGTTCCCTACGGCGCATGCGCGAGTCGCGCTGCACCCGCCGATTGGCTCCCGCTGTGTGCTGGGAGCCGAGTGTTCCCAGCATACAACGGGGGACGGACGGGATGCCAGGAAAAAACCCATCCTTTGCCCGTATCGTGTGGCCGGAAGTGGGTGCAAATACCTGTCTGTAGACAGGTATCTGCACCCCCCTCCCCCCTGAAAGGTGTCAAATGTGACACCGGAGGGGGGAGGGTGCCGATCAGCGCGACTTCACTTTAGGGTGGAAATCCGCTTTAAACTGGAGAGTGCAAAATCTAGAGCAGCTCTGCATAGAAACCAATCAGCTTCCAGTTTTTTTTTTTTTTTTTGGTCAAAGCTTTATTGAACAAGCTGACGTTAGAAGCCGATTGTCTACCGCGCACAGCTGCTCCCGATTTTGCACTCTCCAGTCTTAGTAAATCAAACCCATATGTTTAGCGCAGATTTTAGTTTTTAGCCTAGGTTCACACTGCTGCGAATTCAAAATCGCGGTAAAATGCGCGATTTTACCGTGATTTCGCGGCTGCGATTTTGGCCGCAATTTAATGTAAATCGCGGCCCGAAATCGCAAAAAGTAGTACAGGAACTACTTTTTGAAATCGCAGATGCGGCGTCGCACTGATTAGGACAGTGCCATTGCCGACAATTGCCGCCGATTTGAGATGCGATTTGACATGTCAAATCGCATCTCAAATCGTTCCAAATCGTACCCAGTGTGAACCAGGGCTCAATAGGATTTCCCAAATGCACATATAATTCAAAGCCTTCGTCCTTCCGCTCAGACTTTCAAACTCTGTCCCAATATTCCTACAAACTAAAAGAAATTGGCACTGTTACTAGAGAACCCACAAAACCAACTAATCAGCCAGTGACACATCCTATTCCTGGTGATGACCACTTAGTGGCAAGAGAAAAAAGGTCACCAGATTTTCTCTTGGGGTTCAGAAGATGAGGAATGTCGATTTGACCTAGAAGCCCCAATGTGGAATCCATCGTAACAGCTGCCAGAGGAAGACAAAAATATTTTTTAGAACACCTAAAAGAAAAAGCAGTCATTTACATGATGTGCTGTTCAAAGCCAACGTTGTGCCTCCAGCTTCCTTCCTACTCATCTATACATGGTATTGCTCCCATACTGAGGGTACCATGCTGCAAGAGGTCACTGCCCGGGGTTTTTTTGTTTTTTTTTGCATACATAGGACAGGCAGATCAGGACAGGGCGAACGGAATCTGTAAACTTCAGAAAACACAACCAGGACATGCCCGTCCGGATGTAACCATACACTCTGCTGGATGAGGTCAGTGCAATAAGGCACTATAGGAGTTTGGTTACTGCAGCCACAGCGAAATGTCATGCCATAGGCCAGGCCTTCCATGACCGCTCATTTGTCTTTGTTTTTCCCTCGTGTGGTCGTTGACTCTTTGGCAGCAGTCCTAGATTTTTTCTTCTCAGATTTGTCCTTTTCAGAAGTTGTGGATTTACTGCTTGAATCATCTTTTCTCCCCACTTGGATCCCCTTTGCCCGTAAGGCCTTCATCATCTCCTCCTGCTTCATCATTAATAGAATCTCTCGACTCCAGATCAAGATGTTAAAACCTGAAATGAAAAAAAAAAAAACATTGCAGGGTCAGGAACTGGAACGTATCTCTTATGGCACAGTTGGCACAGGTGTCAAACACAAGGCCCGCGGGCCGAATCCGGCCCTCCAGGCCATTTCATGTGGCCCTCGCACCTTAGCAGCATAAGGAAAGGGGGGTACACTGATGTAAGGGAGAGTGGGGGACTCAACTTCTGATGGTGGGGTGGCTCTTGACATTTTATGTAAGGGGAGGGGGATGCGCTGGACGCCTAACCTTTCAGATACAACCGGCCCTTTTGAGAACAGTCAAAATGCTGATGCGGCCCACAATGAAATTGAGTTTGACCCCCCTGTCTTATGGCAATGCTTTACAGCAGTGATTTCCAAATTGCAGCTCTTTGCTTGCCTTTATCTGGCCCTTGGGGCCCTACTCACCCCACAGACACCAATGATGGGGCACTATTCCTTCCACTGACACCAACGATGGGGCATTATTCCGCTCACTGACGCCAACTATGGGGCAGTATTCTTCCCACTGCCGCCAACTATGGGGCACTATTCCTCCCACTGATGTCAACGATGGGGGCACTATTCCTCCCACTGATGCCAACGATGGGGGCACTATTCCTCCCACTGATGCCAACGATGGGGGCACTATTCCTCCCACTAATGCCAACGATGGGGGCACTATTCCTCCCACTAATGCCAACGATGGGGGCACTATTCCTCCCACTAATGCCAACGATGGGGGCACTATTCCTCCCACTGATGCCAACGATGGGGGCACTATTCCTCCCACTGATGCCAACGATGGGGGCACTATTCCTCCCACTGATGCCAACGATGGGGGCACTATTCCCCCCACTGATGCCAACGATGGGGGCACTATTCCTCCCACTGATGCCAACGATGGGGGCACTATTCCTCCCACTGATGCCAACGATGGGGGCACTATTCCTCCCACTGATGCCAACAATGGGGGCACTATTCCTCCCACTGATGCCAACAATGGGGGCACTATTCCTCCCACTGATGCCAACAATGGGGGCACTATTCCTCCCACTGATGCCAACAATGGGGGCACTATTCCTCCCACTGATGCCAACAATGGGGGCACTATTCCTCCCACTGATGCCAACAATGGGGGCACTATTCCTCCCACTGATGCCAACGATGGGGGCACTATTCCTCCCACTGATGCCAACGATGGGGGCACTATTCCTCCCACTGATGCCAACGATGGGGGCACTATTCCTCCTATTGACGCCAGGGAATTTTCTACTCACACTGGCCACAGTCCGGCCCCCTCAAAGTCTGAAGGACAGTAAACTGACCCATTGTTTAGAAGGTTTGAAGACCCCTTTATGTAGATTCACAATTTAAAATGTATATAAAAGGCAATGTTTTTTGTTTCAGATAGAGCAGAGAAAGGTTAAACCCTTTGTCCAGTTTTATATTTCTGTCTGTGTCCTCGCTGGAGAGATTTACCCCTCAATTTGTCCTGGTGAACACTCTCCTCGAGATGGAGAGTGAAAAATGTAGGTAACAAGCTATAGATATTTATTGTACCTCTAGCTTATAACCAAACATTGTTTATAAAAAATGAAATAAAAGAAAGAGCCTTGTGCATGGTGTAAAATGTCTAAAACAGCAACACTAATACCTGAATACAACAAATATAACCAAAGAGCTAAACATAGGAGCCCTATCTCTTTAAATAGTCACAAGGTGCACCTTATAGTTCAAAAAATGACTAACAAACCATAATAATAAATAAGTGTTGACCAAAAAAATAATACATAAATAAGCGGGTTATGCCCATAAAATCATGAGATGTACTCATTAAAAACTCAATATAAATAACACTGACAATAAAGAAATTACTTGAGCTAATTAACCACTTGCCGCCCGCCAATGACAAATTGACGTCGGCAAAGTGGTTGTAGAATCCTGACTGGACGTCATATGACGTCCTCAGGATTCTGAGCCGCTGCGGCGTGCATCGCGGCGATCGTTGTTGCGGGGTGTCAGTCTGACACCCCGCAACACCGATCTAGGTAAAGAGTCTCTCACGTGATCAGCCGTGTCCAATCACGGCTGATCACGATGTAAACAAGAAAAGCCGGTAATCGGCTTTTCCTCACTCGAGTCTGTCAGACGCGAGTAGAGGAGAGCCGATCGGCTGCTCCTGTGACGGGGGGGGGGGGGGTTTGTGCTGATCGATTATCAGCACATCCCCCCCGAGGATGCCCACTGGACCAGCAGGGATGCCCACTGGACCAGCAGGGATGCCCACTGGACCAGCAGGGATTAACAAAAATAAAGGTATGCCACCCTAGACCACCAGGGATGAGGACACAAAAAATGGATGCCAATCAGTGCCGCAATGGATGCCAATCAGTGCCCACAATGGGCATCACTGATTGGCAGGCATGGTTTGTCACTGATTGGCAATTAGTACAACACATACAATAGTGCCCATCTATGCCCACCCATGCCGCCTATCAGTGCCCAGCCGTGCCGCCTATCAGTGCCCAGCCGTGCCGCATATTAGTGCCCATCAATGCCACCTCATCGGTGCCCATCAGTGCCGCCTTATCAGTGCCCGTCAGTGCAGTACCATCAGTGAAGGAGAAAACGTACTTATTTACAATGTTTTATAACAAAACAAAAAAAAAAGTTTTTTCAAAATTTTCGGTCATTTTTTATTTATTTTTTTTGCAGAAAATAAATATCCCAGAAGTGATCAAATACCACCAAAAGAAAGCTCTATTTGTGGGAACAAAATGATAAAAATGTCGTTTGGGTACAGTGTAGCATGACTGCGCAATTGTCATTCAAAGTGCAACAGCACTGAAAGCTAAAAATTGGTCTGGGCGGGAAGGTGTATAAGTGCCCGGTATGGAAGTGGTTAACAACTAAAATCATAAAGGTGACGGTATAAAACAATCTCATGATCCAGTAAGACTCCATGTGCCCCCCCCTCCTCAATGAACACAGGCGTCCTACCAGTAATGGACCTCTAAATGATGAGAGATCATATGGACATGTGTAATAAATGATCATTGCTTTCCAAAATACATTAAAGTTATTTTTAGGGCACAGAAACACAATAAATTACTAAATTTCCGATAAAATATTAAAGCGGGGGTTCACCCTATAAAATTAAAAAAAAAAAAAAAAAAAATTCTTCTAGCCTAAAATTCGGCATTGTAGCGCGAGCTACAGTATGCCGGTCCTAATTTTTTTATCCCCGTACTCACTGTGTAATCGTACATGGAAGATTCCGACTGCCCACGGGGAATGGGCGTTCCAATCCAGACGGAAGGTGATTGTCGGCCGGCACTGGCGCGTCACGCTTCTCCGGAAATAGCCGAAATAGGCTTGGCTCTTCACGGCGCCTGCGCATAGTCTGTGCGCAGGCGCCGTGAAGAGCCGAGACCTACTCCGGCTGTCTTCGGGGAGCGTGACGTGCCAGAGCCGGCCGTCAATCACCCTCCCTCTTGAAAGGAACGCCCATTCCCCGCGGGCAGTCACAATCTTCCATGTACGATTACACTGAGTACGGCGATAAAAAAATTAAGACCGGCATACTGTAGCTCGCGCTACAATGCCGAATTGTATGCTAAAATGTTGTTCTGCAGGGTGAACCACCGCTTTAAAGACGAGGTTGTAAATAGATACCCAACATGTCAAAACCTTAAACTTACGTGTGGCTGTGAAATAGCAAACTTTAATACCCTATATTTTCTATAGGTCTAAAAGCCCCCTATAGGCCCTCAGTTTAGAGGTACAGAGGAAGTCTGGTGCTAGAAACGCCGGCGTGTGCGGCAATATGTAAAAAGCAAAAAAATTGCGCAGAGCATGCGTGTATAATATGTTTATTATTTTAAAAAAAAATATTTTAAAATTATTATTTAAAAAAATTGCCTGAGGCATGAAGAACAAAGTGCATGTGTGTACTTGGCAAAAACATTTTTTGCTACAACAATTTGACACAAACTAAAAAGAATAAGCTTACCCATTCCTGATGCCAACAGATCTCCCATTGGGTTAAATTTATTGAGCTACAAGTAAAATAGAAAGAATGTAAAGAGGTTAGACATAACCTGTGCATTGTATTACACAGAAATATATGTTACAGGAAGTAATCTATCCAATTAGTTATATCCCAGTCATTTCTGACTCTTCAGGAAGGTTAATCCCACCCCACCATGTAGAGTTAATGCTTGCAGAAAAAAATAAAGTGCACCTGTCATGTAAAAAACAGCATTTTAGCTTGCACATGATTGGATGATAAAATCAGCAGAGCTTCCCCTCATTTCAGATCTGGTGCATAGACCTGAATGAAATGTCTTCTTGTGACATTTCAATAAAGTACAAAAAAAAAAAAAAGTAAACAGTTCAATGCATTGTACCAAAGCATCTCATTCCCCCTACAAAACACATACAAGCACACAAGTGTTTTTTCGCTTGCAGGATGATGTGAATGAGCCCTTCCTCCATGACTTACTTGTCAGTGGGGTCTAAGAACTAGGAATGCACAGATGTTCACATTTTGAGTTCTCCGTTGACTTCTTAACATCCTCACGGCATAAAGCACTGTGCACGATACTTAAAAAGGTGCATTACAATCAACAAGCGGTTTAACTTCATCTTTCAAATCCTTAAAGTGGAACTTCATCCAAAGGGGGTACTTTTTTTTTTTTTTTTTTTTTTTAAGGGTTTTGACAGGTGTCCACTCCCACTTCAGCTCCTCCTCCAAAGTCTTCTGGGACACATCACAGGTCCAAGAAGACTGCAATGCACAGTACGGCTTGCAGTGGGCGGCTGGCTGTGAAGCCGCAAGCTGCCACAGCCAGGTGCCCACAGTTAAGATGCTGCTGCCAAGGACTGAAGACCAGTGAAAATAAAACTGTGTCGGTTTACTGAAAGTCAGCTGCTGACTTTAAAAAGAGAAGCTCCAGTCAGATTTCAGAAACGTAAAAGTACGTTGTCCACTCTAAAACCACAGGTACACTTTAAACCTTCCGGCAGCACCATATAAATCAAGGATGAGGATAATGGTAAAGAGAATATATCTTACAGAGACGATCCCGGAGGCGTAAGGGTCATAAAGCTGGCAGACTATATTGCCAGTCTGCCCATCAAACACATCCACCGTGCGCAACTCATCTGCAGTGTATCCCGGGAACTGGGGATCTGGATATCGTCCGGCTACAATCAGGTCATAACGGGGATGCCACGAGGCCTGAAATTAGAAGAAAAAAAAACATATAAACATATTAAACTCCAGGAGAGATTTATAAGCTATTGCAGAAGGTGTGGTGGCCCTGGAAAGCCCCCCCCCCCCAATAATACAAATCTGTTGAACTTCTTAACCACTTAAGCCCCGGACCTTTAGGCAGCTAAATGCCCAGGCCAGGTTTTGCAATTCGGCACTGCGTCGCTTTAACAGACAATTGCGCGGTCGTGCGACGTGGCTCCCAAACAAAATTGGCGTCCTTTTTTCCCCACAAATAGAGCTTTCTTTTGGTGGTATTTGATCACCTCTGCGGTTTTTATTTTTTGCGCTATAAACAAAAATAGAGCGACAATTTTGAAAAAAATTCAATATGTTTTACTTTTTGCTATAATAAATATCCCCCAAAAACATATATACAAATTTTTTTTTCCTCAGTTTAGGCCGATACGTATTCTTCTACCTATTTTTGGTAAAAAAAAATCGCAATAGGCGTTTATCGATTGGTTTGCGCAAAATTTATAGCGTTTACAAAATAGGGGATAGTTTTATTGCATTTTTATTATTTAATTTTTTTTTACTACTAATGGCGGCGATCAGCAATTTATTTTCGTGACTGCGACATTATGGCGGACACTTCGGACAATTTTGACACATTTTTGGGACCATTGTCATTTTCACAGCAAAAAATACATTTAAATTGCATTGTTTATTGTGAAAATGACAGTTGCAGTTTGGGAGTTAACCACAGGGGGCGCTGTAGGAGTTAGGGTTCACCTAGTGTGTGTTTACAACTGTAGGGGGGTGTGGCTGTAGGTCTGACGTCATCGATCGAGTCTCCCTATATAAGGTATCACTCGATCGATGCAGCGCCATAGTGAAGCACGGGGAAGCCGTGTTTACATACGGCTCTCCCCGTTCTTCAGCTCCGGGGAGCGATCGCGACGGAGCGGCTATAAACGAATAGCCGCGCCGTCGTCCCGGATCACTCCCCGCGGGAGCCCCTACCCGCTAGAAGGCAAGGACGTACCTGTACGCCCATTTGCCTGTACGTGCCATTCTGTGGACGTACATATACATGCGGCGGTCGGGAAGTGGTTAAAAGAAAATTATGTGCAAAATCCAAATTTGCAAAGAATCAGACATAGCATTTTAGATGAAGCAGGGAATGGTTAAAACTCATCAGGTTTTATTAATTTTTTTTTTTTTATGTCCGTATCCCTTAGGGTTGATTCACACCAGATGCGGGGGGAACTGTGTTGGGCGGATATACCAGCGCAGTCCCACCGCGTGACAGAGTTACTGTGGTTTGCATCTCCAATGCGCTGAAAACAAATAAAAATAAAAGTACTGCAAGCATCTTTTTTTTCCAGTCCAGCACAGTGCAAAGCAGCCAATTGAACTTTATGAAATGCCTGTGTGACATTTCAATAAAGTTTGTTAAATTAAATAATATAACTAATGTACAGTGCGGTGATCCCGCCCATGACAATGCAGCAACTGGTGTGAATGGGGTCTTACGGAAATTGTTCCTGCTCTTAATGCAATGCAAAATTTTGGATTTTACCTCAATTTTATTCTCAATGAAAGTGGTCATCAGAATATATCAGAGGTAATGATGAGCTCCGGCGTGTTCGCACAGTCCATGTGCAGAGCTCGCCAGGAAGTCTGCGCTGCGCTAATCACAGGCAGGGAGACATTTCCGATCTCTGCAGCCGAGCATCGGGACACTGTCTCCCTGCCTGTGAGTAGCGCAGCTCGGTTCCGACTTCCTGGCGGGCTCTGCGTGTAGATTGTGCGAACACGCCAGAGCTCATCCTTAATCAGAAGCTGGGACACAGAATGCAATAAAGAACAGAAAGGTTCTGTAACCCAACCTATTCAAAACCCGAAAAAAAAGCTGGCTTTCGATACACGCCCATCTCTACTCTATAGGCCACACCCCCAGTTGTATTTCCACGCACTATTTATATATTATTTTACACTTAAAGTATAATTCCTGACAAAGATAAAGTCTACTTTAAAACGTTTCAAATTTTTTGGTTACCTTTTTACTTGATTAAAAGGAGAAGTAAAGCTAAAGCTCTTCTGCCCTACTTACCCTAGGGCAGTGATGGCGAACCTTGGCACCCCAGATGTTTTGGAACTACATTTCCCATGATGCTCCACTACACTGCAGTGAAGTTGAGCATCATGGGAAATGTAGTTCCAAAACATCTGGGGTGCCAAGGTTCGCCATCACTGCCCCTATGGGATCATAGGAGTTCACTTATTTCTGTGCTCCTGTGATCCAGATTCAGTCGACAGCGGGCTAAAGTCCGCTGTCAGCTGATGTCAGGGAGCTGGTCCAGGCTCTACAGCAGTGATGGTGAGCTTTGGCACCCCAGAGGTTTTGGAACTACATTTCCCATAATGCTCAACTACACCGCAGAGTGCATGAGCATCATGGGAAATGTAGTTTCAAAACATCTGGTATGCCAAGGTTCGCCATCACTGCTCTACAGGGATCCCAACAATAATGTCAGTATCCACCCAGATGTCTGATCAGCAGCTGGATCAGCATGCCACTGGGAGACTGAACCAGTTGTTCCTGTCCCCCTCCACAGCCCGGTGTTCCAGTGAGAGCTGGAGGGGCAATGCAGAGAGTTGGTGACTGACAGTTCCTGGCTTTTTTCTCACTGAACTGCGAGGAATGAGTGATCAGCGGCCTTTCATCGCTTGGTTTATCAGTCAAAGAGGCGGCAGTGGACAGACCAATGCTGCATCCACCTAGGGGAGTAGGATTGTGTTCCCATTCACACAGCATACCTGTAAGGATTTTTAAAAGAGAAGTGCGGGTTTAAAAAAAAAAAAAAAAAAAAAAACATACAGGTGTTTTTTTTTTTTTTTACTGCAAATGTGGAAATAACCTTTAAATATTTCTGAAGCCTTTATACCAGTCATAGGATGCACAGGGTCCTCTCCTGATGATCTCCATCAGTTAGCAGTCATCAATGATGCATAAACATGTTCAATGACATCAACACCACTCTCTGCATTATTATGCTGCAAGTCAAGGGGGCCATGGTGACACCCCTTCAGGGGGCAGCTCCACAACACCCTACACACAAAGTATGCCCTGGGCATGCTTTAACCCCCAAAAGTCTGAGGACATCTGGTGGTGAAACGAAATTACAACATCGGAGAGTTTTTTTTATTTTTTTACTTTTAATAAGTGTTTAACCACTTCCATACCGGGCACTTATGCACCTTCCTGCCCAAGCCAATTTTCAGCTTTCAGCACTGTCGCACTTTGAATGACAATTGCGCGGTCGTGCTACACTGTACCCAAACTATTTTTTTATCATTTTGTTCCCACAAATAGAGCTTTCTTTTGGTGGTATTTGATCATCTCTGCGGTTTTTATTTTTTGCGCTATAAACAAAAGAGGGACAATTAAAACAAATATTTTTTACTTTTTTATTTAATAAATATCACAATTTTTTTAAAAAAAAACATTTTTTTCCCTCAGTTTAGGCCGATACGTATTCTTCTACATATTTTCGGTAAAAAAAAAAAAAAGAAAAAAAAAAAATCGCAATAATCATAGATTGGTTTGCGCAAAAGTTATAGCGTCTACAAAATAGGTGATAGATTTATGGCATTTTTATTTTATTAATTTTTTTTACTAGTATTGGCGGCGATTTGCGATTTTTTTACTGTCATCGTGGCGAACACATCGGACACTTTTGACACGTTTTTGGGACCATTTACATTTATACAGCGATTAATGCTATAAATATGCATTGATTACTGTGTAAATGTGACTGGTAGGGAAGGGGTTAACCACTAGGGGGCGTTGAAGGGGTTAATATGTTCCCTAAGGTGTGTTTTAACTGTAGGGGGGAGGGGACTCTCAAGGGGAGGAGACCGATGTGTGTTCCTCTGTACTGGGAACACACATTGGTCTCCTGACCGCTGACAGGAGGTGGATCTGTGTGTTTACACACACACATCCACACTCCTGCCGTGATTACCGACAATCGCAGGCAATCGCGGCCGCCGGGCACCCACGCCAGGTCACGAACGTCGCCGGCGGCGCGCGGGCCCTAGATCGCCGGGAACGCAGGACGTCATATGACGTCCACCCAGATCGAGGAGGGGTTCCTGCCGCCGTCATTTTACAATGACGCGGTAGGGATGTGGTTAATGTAAAACAAAAATTAAAAAAAGGTTGCAAACCTTAATGGCAGTCAGATGCTGAAACTGGCGATGTGGATGAGGAATAATACGCTGAGGCTTCGACCAATCACTGGAGGAGTACACACGGATTTCACTGTGCTGGTCAGTGGTGAGAAGTTTAGATCCATCACATGGACTGAAGTAAGCTGCAAAAAAGAAGTAAATTATGAAGCTTTTCGTGTTCATACATACATTTCAGTAAAAGGGGGGGGGGGGGTAGATGTCACCCTAGGACAGGAAATGTGTTACTCGCAGGATCGCTGAGCGAGAAAAAAACAAAACAAATGCAGCCACCACATCTAGGGGTCAGTCACTGGTGATATAATACATTTTTGCTCTTGGAATTAGATACATTTTAAAGTGATACTAAACATACATACAGGCCCGGATTCTCAGGGGAGATACGACGGCGTATCTCCAGATACGCCGTCGTATCTCTGCGTTGCGCGGTCGTATCTATGGGCCCGATTCTTAGAATCAGTTACGCATAGATTTCCCGTAGATCCGACTGGCGTAACTGTGTTACACCGTCGGATCGTAACTGCATATTTACGCTGGCCGCTAGGTGGCGCTTCCGTCGAATTCCGCATTGAGTATGCAAATTAGCTAGATACGCAAATTCCCGAACGTACCCCCGGCCGACGCAGTAAAGTTACGCCGTTTACGTTAGGCTTTTCCCGCCGTATAGTTACCCCTGCTATATGGTGGCGTAAGTGCGGCGTACCAATGTTAAGTATGGCTGTCGTTCCGGTGTCGAAATTTGAAAAAGTTACGTCGTTTGCGTAAGTCGTCCGTGAATGGGGCTGGACGTCATTTACGGCGGCGTAAATGACGTACTTTGGAGCAATGCACACTGGGAAATTCCACGGACGGCGCATGCGCCATTCGGGAAAAACGTCAATCACGTCGGGTCACAGTACATTTACATAAAACACGCCCCCCTGACCCAAATTTGAATTAGGCGGGCTTACGCCGGACGATTTATGCTACGCCACCGCAACTTACGGAGCAAGTGCTTTGAGAATACAGCACTTGCCCGTCTAAGTTGCGGAGGCGTAACGTAAATCGGATACGTTACGCCGCCGCAAAAAGATACGCGCTCCTACGAGAATCTGGCCCACACTCTTTAGTTTACAGTATCCCTTTTATTTCTGTATATGGATGATGGCACAAGTATTTTAATTAATAAAACACCCAAGTACCTTTTTCCTAATCGATATACATCCGTCACATGACCCAGCTCTTTCCCAGCCTGTCTGCAGGGAAACACAGGCAGGAAGAGCTTCTAGTCCTCTACTACTGGTCACATTTTTTATTTTTATTTTTTATGAAAAGCACAACAGCCTTTGGGATACAGCATTAAAATAAATAATATCAATAAACTGTTAATGGTCATACAAATATATATTTTAAAATTAAATCTTTATTTTATTTTTGGCAATAACACGATGTAGTAGGATCCCCGACGGTCACACCCCTCCAACACGAGCCTTAAAGTGGTTGAAAACAACTTTGTGCTACAGGTAAGCCTATATTAAAAACGTACCTGTAGCTACCCAGGATATCTCCTAAACATGAACGGTTTAAGAGATATCCCCTGTATGTGCCAATGTAATCTGCACAAGTGCAATGGGGCAAACTGAAGCAATGGCACCTATGTGCCGCTGCTTCAGTCTGTGTGCCATTACCGGCGGCTCCCGCGCACATGCGTGGGAGCGACGTCATAGCGGCTCCGGCCAATCACAGCGCCAGAGCCACGATACCCGGAAGCAAGCCCCGGGCAACATGTTGGCAGCCAGAGGGGGAGACTAGGACAGCTGCGGGGGCTTCGATCTGAGGTAAGGAATTCATAATGAGCTAATATGCTATGCATACTAGCTCATTATGCCTTTGTCTTGCAGTTTTTTTTTTTTGGCAATTTTTTTTTTCTTTGGGTTTACTTCCTCTTTAATGTTAATGAATAAGAGGGAGGTGAAGCCTCCATCAAGATGTAATATCCCACCCCCCATTGTATTTAGCTGGTTAGTGACCACGGAGGAGGGGGGAGGGAGTGGGCTGTCATTTACTACTGTGTATACGCCCATGTTTGACTCTGCATAGAAACTCACAGAAAACTGAGCACGTGTTCAAAAAATACCCTTTTTGTTTTAAACTTACAGGGCCAGATTCTCGTAGGGAGCGCGTATTTGCGAGCAGGCGTAACGTATCCCATTTACGCTACACCTCCGCAACTTTGACAGGCAAGTGCAGTATTCTCAAAGCAAAGTTGCGGCGGTGTAGCGTAAATAGGCCGGCGTAAGCCCGCCTAATTCAAATATGGAACATGTGGGCGTGTTTTATGCTAATGTATTGTGAGCCCACGTAAATGGCGCTTTTTACGAACGGCGCATGCGCCGTCCGTGAAAGTATCCCAGTGCGCATGCTCCAAATTAACCCGCAAAAAGCCAATGCTTTCGACGTGAACGTAAATGACGCACAGCCCTATTCGCGAACGACTTACGCAAACGACGAAATCGACGGAAAATTCGACGCTGGCCCGACGTCCATACTTAACATTGGCTGCGCCACATATAGCAGGGCTAACTTTACGCCAGAAAAAGCCTAACGTAAACGACGTATCTGTAATGCGACGGCCGGGCGTACGTTCGTGAATTGGTGTATCTAGCTGATTTACATATTCTAGGCGTAAATCAGCGTACACGCCCCTAGCGGCCAGCGTAAATATGCAGTTAAGATACGACGGCGTAGGAGACTTACGCTGGTCGTATCTTATACAAATTCTGGCGTATCTGATTCTTTGAATCAGGCGCCAAGATACGACGCCTCAGACTCAGAGATACGACGGCGTATCTGGACATACGCCGTCGTATCTCCTACGTGAATCCGGGCCACATTTTTTTAATAAAAATCTATTGAAAGTAGAAAACTGAGCATGTGCAGAGCTGCCAACACTGCTCTGCAAAATCCACCACTGCAGGGGGGGCTTTGACAGAAGGAGGAGAAAGAACAGCAGGATCAACCAGGTTTTTTTTGCAGAATCCAGAAAACAAAAAACTCAGTGAATGAGCGAGTATGAACAGCGTGAAACACAGCATTTGCTGATAGTTTTTATTATGATGTTGGTTTAATGACACTTTATTTCCCGATAAACAGGCCATACCAGAGTTGACTCCACGTGTGTGAGGCAGTGTATACAAGCAGCTGGACTTGTCCTTGATGTTCCTCAAGTCCCAGAGCTTAACTGTTTGATCCACAGAGGCTGTGGCCAGAAGCCAGTCACACTGAGGGTTAAATTCCACGTGGGTAACTTTTTTCTTGTGTAGTCTCATCTTGAAAATCTGAAAAAACAGTAAATTATTCAGATTCCAGGGTCATTTTTATCATACAACCAGTCTACATCTGAAAGAGTAGCAGGAACTTACACCCGACTTCCAGAAGCCTTGGGCTAGGCATATCCATTAAAGGAGAAGTCCGGCCAAAGCTTGTTTGGTTGGACTTCTGCTCTGGATCACAGGCTTGCAGATCGTTTTGCACTCGTGTGAACTGTTTTCAGCAGACAGCAGGCTGAAGTACACTCTCTGCTGACGTCGTGGATATCAGTCCAGGCACCACGTCATCCCGACAATAAATGCTGTACTATCTGATGTCAGTACAGCCATCTCCTCTGCTGCTCTATTGTGTTCCGACAGGGTGACAGCCCCCCATCAGAACTCACCGGTAAGCGCGCCAAGCCTTTGGCTGAGATTGCCGATAGTCAGACCTTTTTCGGGCCATGACCCTTTGAAGGAAGACAGTGTTCTGTCAAGAAGTGCGTCCCGTTAAATAGTGCCCGCGCATGCGCAGGATGGAGCCAAACTCCAGCCGAGTTGCCGATCAGCTGGAGTGACGTGACAGTGCACATAGTAGGAGGTATCGCTCAATGGCAGATACCATTTCAAAGGCACAATTTAAACCTATACAAACAGCAGGGGGGGGCGTAGTTCTCAGAATGTGCCTCGCTGTTGCGGGGTGGCTTTACAGTATGCCGATGGTCTGGTTTTGTCTGTGTTGCAGGGGCGGGTTTGCTGTGTTGAACGGCCAGTTTTGCCTTTGTTAAAGGGTGGGTTGCAACACAGACAAAACCAGCCCTTCAACACAGCCACTAGCTGCCCTTCAGCAGCAGCGATGCAGAATCTGAGAACTACAGTCTCCCCCCGCTGTTTGTATAGGTTTAACCTCTTGACCACCGCCCCATGGTAAAAAGACGTCCTCTTTTTTTTTTTTTTTTTTTTTTTAAATTGTTTATTTATACACAGCAAGAAACTGGTCCACATGAACCACAACAGAAACATTACAGTCATTGTATCATCATACTCAGAGAAGTTGAATAAATGAAAAAAAAACAGAAATTTGAGATACCGGAGAGGACAGCTTTGCGGGGATAATACCTGGCATTAATATATAGGTCATCTTACCCGGGTGTGTCCCCCCGGACTCCCACCCCTATTTCCCCACCAGCTCCGCCCCCGCTCAACTCCCGGCTAGAGTCCAGAGCCGATGGGGCGTGACATGTTAGTGTGATCCAGCGGACACAGCTCTCCCCATTTTCCGTTTTCTAAGTGTCAGTAAGTTAAAGAGCGCGAGAGAGTAGAGTGCAAAAGTCGCACAGAAAGCAGCTAGAGAGTAGAAAGATAAGGTTGTACAGCGGAGGAGCTGTACTAGAAGGGGGAGGGTAGGGTGGGAAGAAGGGAGGGGGGTGGGGGGGGGGGAGTCGCGAGAATGGCCTACTCGAGTCTGGGCTACCGTCGGGCTTCAGTGGCCCTCTCCAGGAGTTTTTTCTGACCGTTCGTTTGTCGACCCGTCCAGTCACTGATCGTCACCCTCTAGGGGTTGCCCCTGAGGGCTTGGCCCTCTTCAGAGTACTTAAAAGAGTTCCACAATCTCCACGTCTGAGTGTACAGTTCAGTCTTGTCTTGTTTTGTCAGTATCAAGTCTTCCATCGTGTTGATGTCGTCCACCTTCTGTATCCACAAGGCAACCGTCGGTGGGTGTGGGGATCGCCAACAGAGTGGTATGCATGCCTTCGCCGCGTTCAGTAGGTGGCGAACGATCGATTTCTTGTATATCCGAGCTGGGGTATCGTTCACGTGTAATAGAAAATACGCCGGAGCATTCGGGACCGTACGATCCGAGAACATTTGCGTTATTCGCCTAATTTCGCTCCAGTACGTTTGTAGGCGTGGGCAAGACCAGAATATGTGCAGTAGGGTGCCCCTGTCTGCCTGACACCTCCAGCAGGTGTCCGGCACCGACGGAAACAGACGGTGTATTAGGTCTGGGGTCCTGTACCATCTCGTCAGCAACTTAAAGTTTGTCTCCTGTGTTTTTGCACATATCGACGACTTGTGTGTGAATCTAATTATTTTTTGCGTCTGAGCCGGCGTAAAGTGGCATTCCAGATCCCTTTCCCATTTACCCAGGCTCGGGATCCGGTAATCTTCCGACGGTGTAATCAAAATCGCGTGCATCATCGATAGAGCGTGTGGTAACGGTTCCGACTCCGAGCATATCTCCTCCAAGGGCGTGAGTACACGTCCAACTTCGGAGGGTGGTGTTAGCGTTCGTAGGAAATGACTCAGCTGTCCAGTTCTCAGGAAATCTAGTCTATATTGGCCCGTAGGGTCCATAATCTCAGCCACCGTTTTCCAGCGTCCTGCGTCACTAAAGTGTGAGGCCTGGAACAGACCCGAGTCTCTCAATACGCGAAACCCGGGGTCTGTCAGGCCTGGTGTAAAGGATGGGTTGCCCAAAATCGGGCGTAGGGGGGAGGCATCCGAGGATAGGCGAAACCGCGCCAACAGCCCAGAACATACCTTGATAGTGTTACTAATGAGTGGGTGACTGTTTACGTCGCTTGGTTTCATATCTTGGCACCACGGGGCAGACCTCAGCTGTACGTCGCATTGTGCCTGCTCCATCCGCGGCCAAAGCTTAGTCTGTCCATGGCGGCACCAGTCTACCAGTCGATTTAGCTGGGCCGCATAGTAGTACATCCTAACATTTGGCGCCGCGAGGCCCCCGTAGTTTTTGGGCATGGTAAGTATAGACCTGCTAACTCTGGGATGTTTGCCCGCCCACAGGAATGTCCCAAGCATAGACTGGACTCGTCTAAAATAGGCGGCCGGCATATGTATAGGGAGGGCCTGTAGGAGATACGTAAATTTAGGTAGTACCGTCATTTTAAGGATACTACACCTCCCAAACCATGAGTGAAGGCCCATGGTCCACTGATCTAGCTGTTTCTGTACCTTTTGGAGTAGTGGGGGGAAGTTAAGCTTGAAGATGTCAGCTACCTTGGGCGGTATGCGGGTCCCGAGATATGTCAGGGCTGTGCTAGTCCATTTCAGACTAAAGTGTTGTTTAAGGGTCTGTAAATGCGCTTGGGGGATCCCCACTGCCATCGCTTCAGATTTGGTCATATTAATTTTTAGGTTGGAAAGCCTACCGTATGCGTCAAATTCTCGTAGGAGATTTGCCAGCGAGGATGTTGGGTTTGTCAGGGAGAACAGCATGTCATCAGCGTAGGCTGAGACTTTGTGTTGACAATTACCTATAACTATTCCCGTGATGCCAGGGTTCTGCCTGACATGCTGTAGGAAGGGTTCAAGTGTTAGGGCAAAGAGCAAAGGTGACAGCGGGCAACCCTGTCTGGTCCCGTTCGAGATCGGGAAAGGGTCCGATGTAGTGCTATTAGCCCGTACCCTGGCCGAGGGGTCTACATAAGCTGCTCCTATCCAGCCCATCATCCTCTGTCCCATTCCTATGTGCCTGAGCGTTGCAAACATGAATTGCCAGTTCACTCGGTCGAACGCCTTCTCGGCATCCGTCCCTACAAACACTGCAGGCGTCTTGGTAGTGCTGGTGACGTGTAGGAGGTTCAGGGCTTTGGTCGTGTTGTCTCTGGCCTCCCTAGTCGGTACAAAGCCCACCTGATCAAGGTGTATTAGGTCTGGGAGGTGCCGTTGGATTCGCGTGGCCACTATCTTGGTGAATAATTTAATATCTGAATTTAGGAGTGATATGGGGCGGTAACTTCCGCACTGACCTGGGTCCTTTCCCTCCTTGTGTATCACCGCAATTTGGGCTTGAAGGGTGGAGGAGTGGAACTTTCCACCCGCGCCCACCGTATTGAACAAGTGTAGCAGTCTATCTCCCAATGATGGGAGCAGGGTCCTGTAATAGGGAACCGTGAGACCATCCGGGCCCGGGGCCTTGCCAGGCTTGGTGGATTTCAAAGCCGTCTGGAGTTCCATCATAGTGATTGGTTCTTCCAGCAGCTCTCTCACCTCAGGTTTCAGCTTCGGCATTCGGGAGTCGGAGATGTAGTTCAGGGTTCGGTCCGTTATTGAGGTCGGGGATGTGGGGGGGAGATTGTATAAGTCTCGGTAAAAGTCTTTGAATTCATTGGAGATTTGCTGAGGGACAGACACCCTCTCTCCCTTTCGTGTGGTAATGTGCGGTATGTACGACGCCAATTTCTGTGAGTGGAGCGCTCGGGCTAGCATCCTCCCACATTTATTACCCGACTCGTAAATTGTACGCCTGCAAATCTGCATCGCCGCTTTGGCCTTGTGTCGCAGTAGGTCTGTTATATGACCGCGGGTGGTATTCAGATCAGATGTTATCTGTGCCGTTTGAGTCTGTTTATGTTGTGCTTCAAGGGATTGTAGCTTCTGAAGCAATACATTAAGTTGTTCCGTTCTCTGCTTCTTCAACCGCGACCCGTTCTTAATAAGGATCCCTCTAACAACTGCCTTGTGGGCCTCCCACACCACCCCCGGATCACTGTCCTCGGTGGTGTTTGTGTTGAAGTAGTGTCCCACCTCCCTTACCACCTCTGTCATAGTGTCTTTGTCTTGCAGTAGGCTCTCGTTTAGTCTCCATGGGTGTCTTCGGTCAGTCAGGGCGTCTGTCAGGCCGTAGACCAATTGTATCGGCGCGTGGTCCGACCATGTGATGTTACCTATCGAGGTTTTTTTAACCGCCGATAGGTGCCGGTGAGGAATCAGGAACATGTCGATCCTTGAGTAGGATTGATGGGGCTTCGAGAAGAAGGTGTAATCCTTCTCGCCCGGGTGAGTCAGGCGCCAAACATCCACCAGTTGATGTTCATGGAGCGTTGCGTGCACTCGTTTACGGAGGTCCACCGACAGAGCCGAACGCCCAGCGGAGGTATCCTCCAGTGGGATCAGGGGGATGTTAAAATCACCTCCTATAATCAGTTGTCCTGTCATAAAGCGTGTCAGTTGGGTCAGTCTTCCCGCGAGAAACCTGTCTTGTCGGTCGTTAGGGGCGTAGAGGTTTGCAATTGTTACTTGTGTCTGTCCTATGCGTCCCTTTAGGAACAGCGAGCGGCCCTCCGGGTCCGTTTTCATCCCCTCTAGTGTCCACGGGACCCTGGCTGATATAAGGATGGATACCCCTCTAGACTTTGCCTCCGTGTACTGAGAGTGGTAGACTATAGGATAGAACCTATTCTTTAGTATAGGGAGACTGTTGTCTCTGAAATGTGTCTCCTGGAGTAGGACCACGTCCGCCCTCATCCGGCGCATGTCATGTAGGAGCATTCTCCTTTTTTCAGGGATATTCAATCCCTTGGCATTTAGTGACACTACCGTTAGCGTATCCATTCTCGCAGATCGGGGTTAGGGGAGGAGGGGGGGGTAAGGTCAAGGTCGTGGCCCTCAGAGGAGGGAGAGCAGAAAGGAGAGGGAATAGGTAGAAAAGAAAATCCGCCGCGTAGATACAGCGGAGAGAAGAGAATTAAGTTAGGAGGCCTGCACTAGAGTGTGCGGCAAGAGAAAAAGTGTCTAAATTAGCCCAAACGGCTATAACACTCGCCAGTCCTGGACTGGGAATCGAGTGTAGGCCTATGTGGGTAGGTGGATAGACAAGCCCAGCGAGACGAGCTCCCGGGCCCTATCCCCCCTCCCTCGGCCTGCAATGATGAGCGATGCAGGGCATTACAATCTATTTAATATGTTATTTAATGTAGTTGGTAGAAGAGAGGTCTAATTATGCAGAGCATCATGAAATCTGAATATACAATTACTTATAAACTTATAAACTTATAAACAGACAGGAAGCAGCAACAGCATTCCCAACCCCCAACATGGGGGACGATCCCCACCCCAACATGGATACAGTAGCATTCAGGATAACAGCTTCCCAAGGGCCTGGCCCGCCACCCCCCCCCCCCCTCCCCATGTCCTGTGTGTCCGAGCAACATCCCTTTTGGGCCTCAACATGTAGTGCTCTAATATACCGCCTGCCTCATTAAGTAACGGTTCATCCCATCCAGTGTCATCACTCTGGGTACAATCCACCATATTATTTAAGGAAACGTCTCCAGGTCCGAGTGGGGCATCCAACGACGGTGGGCTCACTTGTGCTGGAGAAACAACCATCACCATAAGTTGGCCTGGGATCTAATAGGTAGCCATCCCCCTCCCCCTATAAGAGGGGCTGCGTCCCCCGTGTGCCTGATGTGGTTCTCTCACCAGTGCAGGGCCCACGGATCCCCCTCCCTCAGCATCGCGGGGTGACTACCCCCGCTTGGCTAGGTAACCGTCAGGTTGTGGGTTCTGGCCTGTTTTCACTTGGGGTGTCCCCTAACAATGAGTAGGCCGGGGCGGCCCCCCGCCGACATCGTTCCCCACCCCGGTTTGCGGATATCATATGACCCAGGACCCCATATTAACATGGTGCTTGGTTTCTGGACGGGGCAATCCGTTTTAGTTGCCATCCCCCTCCCCCTCCCCACTTGGGAATGTTGGTGTCTGGCCGCTGCCGGGGTGAGGTTTCTCACGTTAATTCTGCATGGCGTCCGCTCCCGGCTTTTGAAGGGTGGTCTTGCAGGGGTGAGAGCTCGGTACAGTCACCAGGCGACCCTCCGGGCCTTAAAGTGAGGAGCCCCTTCCGGGGCACGGGGCAGTGTTGTGCGGCAAAGTTACATTAACAGGGGGGGGGTGAGAACAAAGTATGGATAGCGGGTTGCGGCCCAAGGCCTACTCACAGTTCAGTCGCGCTGACCTCCTCCTGAGGGGGCTCTCCGTCTCCCCCTGCCCTGTCTCTGCTGGCGAGGTGGGTATGGGACCCCAGCACCGGAGGGGCCCGATCTCCCGGCCGGTCTTGGCATCAACTGTAGCCAGTCCGGCACTGGAATCCGGTCCGCTCCCAGGAACAAGAATAGGCCGTGGAGGTCCGCCGGTGTCTGCAGGGTGTAGGCTCGGCCTTCCTTTCGGAATGTAGCTGACAGAGGGTATCCCCACCTGTATGTGAATCCGCTTTCCTTGGCCAGCTCCAGCACGGGCTTCAGCATCGCCCTGCGGCGCAGCGTTGCTCTTGACAGGTCAGGTAGTATCTTCACCTGGGCCCCCTCCACTGCGACCTCTCCACGCTCCCACGCCATACGGAGGATCCGTTCCTTCTGCGCGTAGCGCAGCAGTCTGCACACCACATCTCTAGGCCTGTCCTGTTCTGGATTTCTCGGGCCTAGGGCCCTGTGCGCGCGGTCCACCTCTACTTCCTCCGCCGGCTCCCCCAGGATCTCTCGGAATAGGCCCTGCAGCCTTCCATCCAGGGCCTCCGCTCCTACCGTCTCCGGGACCCCGCGGATCCTCAGATTGTTGCGGCGACTTCTGTCCTCCACGTCCTCCAGGTGGAGCTGCAGGGCGATCGCCGTGTCTCGGTGCTGGTCTCGCGCCCGCTCCAGGCCCGAGACCCTCCGCTCCAGGTCAGCCAGAGACGATTCGCCCGTGGTCACTCTTTCCGTGAGTGTGGAGACCTCCGCCCGGACTTCCTGAAAATCGCGGCGATGCGTCTCCTCCAGCCGCAGGATAATGGCCTCAATATCCGACCGCGTGGGTAGGGCCTGCAAAAGGGCGCGGATGTCTTGCTCCACCGTCGGTTCACCCTGAGAGGGGGTCGGGGACGCCATGAGCCGCTCCGGGGACGCCGGCGCCGATCGTGGCTCTGCAGGTATGGTTGGGTCAGTCGGGTTAAAGGTCCACAGTCCCCGCTCCAATTCCTCGGGCGGTACTTCGTCCGGTGCGCCTCGTGTTGCTGCTGCTACCGTTCCTGCCCCAGTAGGCCTCTGCGGTCTGGGTTGGAAAAAATCGTGTAGATCTCCCGCAGTTGCTCCAGAACGGGTCACGCGGGTAGACGATTTGGATCCGCTCTTCTTGGCAGATTGCATGCCGAGTTTTAAGATATTTAGGCCGATAAAAGGGGGTTTCAGGCCGGGAGCTCAGCTAACTAGCAGCCTCACTCGGTCATGTCCAGGCCACGCCCCCCGACGTCCTCTTTTTAAAGATGGATATCTCGGTAACGGCAGCAGCTGCTGCCACAACCGAGATATCCATCTCTTCAGTGGGCGGTGCTGTACATGATAACGGCGGTCTCCGCGGCGCATTCGCCGCAAGATCGCCGTTATCGTGGCGGGAGAGGGCCCCCCCCTCCCGCCGCTTACCGGAGCCGTCGGTAGCGGCGGAGGCGATCGGGTCTGTTCGGCAGCTGACTGGGGGTGCGAGTGAGGGAAAAATGTCCTTTACCCGTCCCCATAGCTCTGCTGGGCGGAAGTGACGTCAAAACGTCAGTCCCGCCCAGCGTCTTAAAGAAACATTTTTTTTTGTCATTTGAAAAAATTACAGTTTCAATTTATTTTATTTTATTTTGCATTTAAAGCGGAGGTTCACCCATGGAGAACACATTTCCCCCTTAGATGGATGCTCGTTTTGTCTAGGGGAATCGGCTAGTTGTTTTAAAATATGATCCGTACTTACCGTTTACGAGATGCATCTTCTCCGTCGCTTCCGGGTATGGGCTGCGGGAATGGGCGTTCCTTCTTGATTGACAGTCTTCTGAGAGGCTTCCAACGGTCGCATCCATCGCGTCACGATTTTCCGAAAGAAGCCGAACGTCGGTGCGCAGGCGCAGTATAGAGCCGCACCGACGTTCGGCTTCTTTCGGCTACGAGTGACGCGATGGATGCGACCGTCGGAAGCCTCTCGGAAGACTGTCAATCAAGAAGGAACGCCCGCTCCCGAAGACCCATACCCGGAAGCGACGGAGAGGATGCATCTGGAAAACGGTAAGTACAGCTCATATTTTAAAACAACTAGCCGATTCCCCTAGACAAAACGAGCAGGAATCTAAAGGGAGAAGGTAAAAAAATAAATAAATGGGTGAACTCCCGCTTTAAGTCTAAATATGAGATCTGAGGTCTTTTTGACCCCAGATCTCATATTTAAGAGGACCTGTCATGCTTTTTTCTATTACAAGGGATGTTTACATTCCTTGTAATAGGAATAAAAGTGATCAATTTTTTTTTTATTTCAGTGTAAAAAATTAACTAAATAAAAATAAATGAGAAAACCAAAAAATTGTTTTTTTAAAGCGCCCCGTCCCGACGAGCTCCCGCACACATACGCAAGTAGCGCCCGCATATGAAAACTGTGTTCAAACCACACAAGTGAGGTATCGCCGCGATCGTTAGAGCGAGAGCAATAATTCTAGCCCTAGACCTACTCTAACTCAAAAAATGCAACCTGTAGAATTTATTAAACGTCGCCTATCGAGATTTTTAAGGGTAAAAGTTTGACGTCATGCCACGAGCGGGCGCAATTTTTAAGCGCGACATGTTGGGTATCATTTTACTCGGCGTAACATTATCTTTCACAATATATAAAAAAATTGGGCAAAATTTATTGTCGTCTTATTTTTTAATTCAAAAAAGTGATTTTTTTCCAAAAAAAGTGCGCTTGTAAGACCGCTGCACAAATACGGTGTGACAAAAAGTATTGCAATGACTGCCATTTTATTCTCTAGGGTGTTAGAAAAAAAAAAATATATATATAATGTTTGGGGGGTTTTAAGTAATTTTCTAGCAAAAAAAACTGTTTTAGTCTCGTAAACACCGAATCTGAAAAACAAGCCCGGTGGGAAAGAGGTTAAATTGTGCTTTTGAAATGGTATCTCCCAATCGAGATTTTTGCGCCATGGTTACGTCATCCCAGCTGATCGGAAATTCTAACTGTTGTGCTATGACGTACGGCGCATGCGCCGTTCGTCCCGGGCATCATTCGATGGGGGGCATTTCTCGACAGAAGACTGGCCGATGCCACCCGACATTCGTTCCGTGTGTACTAGGCTTAAATACAGCATGTTAATGTCCTTACACTAAAGCATTAACATATAAATGGGCAGAACAGAGAGACACACAAAGGCCTCATCTACAGTCAATATTTAAAGGGCCGTTTAGTCAAATAGACCTCTTCAAAGACAAAGCGTTTAATTACATTTGAATGGGGGGAAGTTTCACGCATTTGGAGAGGCACATTTATTTAAATTGCCCTTTAAACTACTGATTGTAAATAAAAGACCCCATGGTCTCTCTGCTCTGCCCATGTGTTTGTTAATCATCAAGGTTTTATGGCACTTTAATGAGAAGAACTAAAGCTTAACAAATAAATGGGCAAAACAAGGGAACCTATTAGCTCTTTATCAACTGTCTATATTCTAAAGGCTATGGCCCAGATTCTCGTAGAATGGAGTAAATTTGGGTGGGCTTAACGTATCTCATTTACGCTAATTACGTAAAATGTATACATTTTGACGCGGGAACGATGCCCATACTTAACATTGGTTGCCCCTCATATAGCAGGGGCAACTTTACGCCGGGAAAACCTAACGTAAACGTTGTAAATTTACTGCGTCGGCCGCGCATACGTTCGGGAATTCGCGTATCTAGCTAATTTGCATACTCGATGCGGAATTCGACGGAAGCGACACCTGGTGGTCAAAAAAAAAAATGCAGTTTAGATCCGACGGCGTAAGATACAATGGATATCTATGCGGAACTGATTCTAAGAATCAGTCGCATAGATACGACGGCTCAACGCAGAGATACGACGGCGTATCTCGGTTGAGAATCTGGGCCATAGCGCCTACAAAATAGGGGATAGAATTATAGCATTGTTTTTTTTTTTTTTTTTTTTTACTAGCAATGGCGGCGATCTGCAATTTTTTTTTAATTGTGACCGCGACATTGCAACAGACACATCGGACACTTTTGACACGTTTTTGGGACCAATCACATTTATACAGCGATTAGTGCTATAAAACTGCACTGATTACTGTGTAAATGTGACTGGCAGGGAAGGGGTTAACACTAGGGTGCGCTGAAGGGGTTAATATGTTCCCTAGTGAGTGATTCTAACTTTAGGGGGAGGGGATTCACAAGGGGAGGAGACCGATCGGTGTTCTGGGAACACAACATCGGTCTCCTCTCCTCTGACAGGACACGGATCTTTGCGTTTACACACACAGATCCATGTTCCTGCCGTGATTGCGGGCAACTCGCGGGTGCTCGGCGGACATCGCGGCCACTGGGTGGGCGCTCGCCCCATAGCCACCCGGGAAGCCCAGGACGTCATATGACGTCCACCCGGAGGGAGGGAGGGTTCCCGCCGACGTCATTGTAAAGAAATGCAAAATGTTTTTCATCTTAATGCATTAGTATTGTATCTTTTTTTGTACATGCAGACAAAATTACTTGTATGTAATGGATTATTGCCTTGAATAATGTATTGCTATATGGCTGTGCAAGCTAATAAATAGCCAACAATAAAATGCACCCTTTAAAAAAATAAAAAAAACACCACATACCTGTGAATATTATATATATATATATATTATATATATATATATATATATAGCAGCTACACCTCCTAAACATTTCTATCTCAAACTTCCAAGAGCAGGGGTAGGCAACCTGGGGCCCTGCAGCTGTTGTGGAACTACATTTCCCATCAGGCATTGCAAGGCTGGCAGTTACAATTACTCCCAGAGGCATGATGGGACTTGTAGTTGTACAACAGCTGGAGGGCCCCAGGTTGCCTACCCCTGTCCTAGAGTGTACCATGTTCCATTTTTCACTGACCCCCAACACATATCTCTCCCTGTACTCAGAGATCACCCAGAGCTATCGGCATGCTAATAAAAGTGTCATTGCCAAACGGACAACAGATTCCTCCCCTTCCTTCCTTCAGCTTGGCTCAGCATTTTTTTTTCCTTTTTGGGATAAAGTGGTTGTAAACCGTAAAAAAAAAAAGACCTGCTAGACAAAGGCATAATGAGCTAGTGCATAGCATACCGTCTCTCTGCCTCCTATCTTAGTATCTCGGGTCCCATGTAACTTTGGTAGTAGAGGTTTCATCTCAGTTTGGCAACCAATGGACCATGGAGTCCAGGCTGTCATTTTTCAATCTGATCTTTAACAACCATGGGAAGGTTCTCCTTAACGACTTGTCTACTGGGCACTTTTACCCCCTTTCTGCCCAGGCCAATTTTCTTCTTTTAGCACTATCACAGTTTGAATGACAATTGCACGGTGATGCAACACTGTACCCAAACTAAAGTTTTTTGGGTTTTTTTTAGCGACAGATAGAATTTTCTTTTGGTGGTCTTTAACCACTTGCCGCCCGCCAATGACATATTGACGTCGGCAAAGTGGTTGTAGAATCCTGACTGGACGTCATATGACGTCCTCAGGATTCTGAGCTGCTGCACGCCCCCGGGGGCTGACACCCCGCAACACCAATCAAGGTAAAGAGTCTCTCACGGAGACTCTTTACCACGTGATCAGCCGTGTCCAATCACGGCTGATCACGATGTAAATAGGAAAAGCCGGTGATCGGCTTTTCCTCACTCGCGTCTGTCAGACGTGAGTAGAGGAGAGCCGATCGGCTGCTCCTGTGTAGGGGGGGGGGTTTGTGCTGATCGATTATCAGCACAGCCCCCCCTCCCCCCCGAGGATGCCCACTGGACCACCAGGGATGGCCAGGGATAAAAAAAAGAAAAAAAAAAAGAAGGATGCCACCCTAGACCACCAGGGATGAGGAGGACACAAAAAATGGATGCCAATCAGTGCCGCAATGGATGCCAATCAGTGCCCACAATGGGCATCACTGATTGGCAGGCATTGTTTGGCACTGATTGGCATCCATTAGTACAACACATACAATAGTGCCCATCTATGCCCATCCGTGCCACCTATCAGTGCCCATCCATGCCACCTATCAGTGCCCATCCATGCCACCTATCAGTGCCCATCCATGCCGCCTATCCGTGCCACCTATCTGTGCCGCCTATCCAAGCCTATCCATGCCGCCGATCCGTGCCGCCCATCAGTACCGCATATTAGTGCCCATCAATGCCACCACATCAGTGCCACCTCATCGGTGCCCATCAGTGCCGCCTTATCAGTGCCCGTCAGTGCAGTACCATCAGTGCCCATCGGTGAAGGAGAAAAACATACTTATTTACAATGTTGTATAACAAACAAAAAAAACTTTTTTTTTCTAAACTTTTCGGTCATTTTTTTTATTTTTTTTGCAGAAAATAAATATCCCAGAGGTGATCAAATACCACCAAAATAAATCTCTATTTGTGGGTACAAAATGATAAAAATTTAGTTTGGGTACAGTGTAGCATGACCGCGCAATTGTCATTCAAAGTGCAACAGCGCTGAAAGCTAAAAATTGGTCTGGGCGGGAAGGTGTATAAGTGCCCTGTATGGAAGGGGTTAAATCACCACTGTTTTTTGTTTTTTTTCTAATCAAAAACAAAAATTTGGAAATAAAAAGTTTTTTTCTGTGTTTTCTGGGCACTGATGAGACTGTAGTGATAGCACTAAGGATCAGTGCCCTGATTATCAGGGTAGATGTCCCCTGTGTGGATTTGGCGATGATCGGTGTTCCTCTGCTCACAAATCTTAGAAAAAGGGGGGGGGGGGAAGGGACAAACCTGGGGACTTTTTAGGTGTCAAATCAGAAAATAGATTACAATTGATGAAATGTAATACATTTTATCACAATAAAACATGATAAAAGATTGTTTTCCTTGTTAATATCATTAGTTCTACTAGAGGTGTATACAGACACTACCACTCAACATGTTTCGCTTCAAAAAGCTTCTTCAGGAGATTCATGTGTACTGTATTATATTCTATAGATAACAAAGGAACAGGAAACAAAAAAAAAAAAACAAAAAAAAAGGGAGGATAAACCCCGTTTACACTGATCATCTGATCATATGGTAAAGAGCCGTCGTGATTGGAAGCAGCTGGTCACAGCTGCTGATGCGTGCCGCAGGAAGTGCGAGCACGGAAGGACATCACATGACGGCCTCCATTCAAAGTGCGGTCGTGCTGTAGCCATCATTTAACTATTGCATGGCCGTGGACAGGGTTATCCTGAGAACCCATTGCGTTTTTGTAGGGGGCACAGTCTGCTTCCATATGGTCAGAATATGAAATTTAGCAGCTGCACTTCTACTTTTGGTCACTAAAGAGTAGAAATCACAACAACAGCTGTGAGATAAAAGTAGATTTGCTTTAGTTCCTGCACATAGGCTCTGCTCCTCCATGTGCCTGGCTTTGTACGTTTTGCCGGCAATTTCATGGGCCAAATACAGCACTTACCTCCTTTCCACAAGTCTCCAGGAGCACCACATTGCCCACATTGTCTCCGGTTACCACGCTCTGTCGACTGGCAGACACATCCAGGCTGCAATACCACATGCTGGTGAGACACAAAAGCATAACCGGGTCAGATTTTTTATTTTTTTTGATAAGACAGCAATTTTAACATTAACCACTTAAGGACCGGACCAATATGCAGCTAAATGACCCAAGGTTTTTTTACAATTCGGCACTGCGTCGCTTTAACAGACAATTGCGCGGTCGGGCGACGTGGCGCCCAAACAAAATTGGCGTCTTTTTTTCCCCACAAATAGAGCTTTCTTTTGGTGGTATTTGATCACCTCTGCGGTTTTTATTTTTTGCGCTATAAACAAAAATAGAGCGACAATTTTGAAAAAAAATGCAATATTTTTTACTTTTTGCTATAATAAATATCCCCCAAAAACATATCTGAAAAAAATTGTTTTCCTCAGTTTAGGCCGATACGTATTCTTCTACCTATTTTTGGTAAGAAAAAAAAAAATCGCAATAAGCTTTTATCGATTGGTTTGCACAAAATTTATAGCGTTTACAAAATAGGGTATAGTTTTATGGCATTTTTATAATTTTTTTTTTTTCTTTACTACTAATGGTGGCGATCAGCAATTTTTTTCTTCGGACACATTTTTGGGACCATTGTCATTTTCACAGCAAAAAATGCATGTAAATTGCATTCTTTATTGTGAAAAAGACAGTTGCAGTTTGGGAGTTAACCACAGGGGGGCGCTGAACGTGTTAGGCTTCACCTAGTGTGCGTTTACAACTGTAGGGGGGTGTGGCTGTATGACTGAGGTCATCCATTGTGTCTCCCCTATAAAGGGGATGACACGATCGATGCGCCGCCACAGTGAAGCACGGGGAAGCCGTGTTTACATACGGCTCTCCCCGTTCTTCAGCTCCGGGGAGCGATCGCGACGGAGCGGCTAGAAACGAATAGCCGCGGCGTCGTCCCGGATCACTCCCCGAGGGGATCCGACCGCCGCATGTAGCGGGGGGGTCCCGATCGGACCCCTGACCCACGTCTAGGCAGGGACGTACAGGTACGTTGATGTGCCTGTACGTGCCATTCTGCCGACGTACATCTACATGAGGCGGTCGGGAAGTGGTTATAGAAAGATCTCCCTGCGATACAGTGATTGGTTAGATTATGGCATCGCCATCAATAAAGTACTCTAATCCTGTGTGCCACCGTTTGTTGTTTGTGTGCCCCAAAGGCATAACTAAAAGAATCAGGCGTGGCATAAAAATGGACGCAATATATAACAAAATATGTAATAAAGAAACATAGAAATGGAGCTGCGCGAGATAAAATAAATAAATAAAAAATTATAAATATATAGTTAGTGGCAACGTGATGTGAAGGGAATAATTGCAAACCAACTGCTTTGCACGGATTTAATTCAATGAAAAATCGACAGGTATTTTCAGTCCTTGTTTGAGATTGGGGCTCCTGCCCTGCCCTGCCTACAGCCCCACTTACGCCCAGTCCTCTGTGTTTGTATACATCTGAACGGTTCGTCCACTCAAATCTTGGAGGATGGTGCTACCCGCAACCGACGACGTATAGATCTGATTAGAGTTGAACGGGTCGAATTTCATTCCTGTAATACAGCCACCAGCTCCAATCTGGAAAATACAAAGATAGTGATGAGTATGGCTCTCAAGATCAGAAGGGAACTGTGCAATACACCGTGCAACCAAATCTGCGACCGCTTTTACTTCCGTACCGGCAGACAGTTACTAGAGAGCAGGAAGATCAATGAGTTGCGAGAACATTCACCAGAGCCCTTCACAGTTCGTTGAGGACAAGCCGTCTGCCGCAATGGAAGATGGTAGTTGTAGTTTATTAATTCACAGAATTCTGCACACCGCTGTGGCTTGAATCCTGCTCGTGTTGCGAGGCAACACTCCGAACCGAGTCAGGATTATTATTTTTTTTTAAACATGCTCGTATTGCAAAACGCTCGTTACCCGCGTTACTCGCAAGATATAGATGGTTGGCACATCGATCAGCGGGCCGTGGTTGCCAAGTAGGGTTGAACTCCGCTTAAAAGTCGCACCTGCATGTTTTACATGCAACAGTTGCCCATTATGACTGGTCAAAGTCGCATCCAAGTCTCACCCATCCAAAGTTGTGTCAAAGTTGCACTCCAAAGTCAGGAGCCTAAGGGCCAATTCACACCAGTGCGTTGATCTGCGTTTTAGCGCAGCTGTTAAAACGCAGATCAACGGAAGAAGATCTGAAAAATAAATTTTCAATAACGCTGCGCGTGCACGTCAACGGATTTCAGTGCGAGTTAAAACACGGCTAAAATAGATAGAGGTGCATTTTTAATACATTTTAGCGCAAGTCAGTGTGAATTGGCCCTTATGGAACTGCAAGTATTGCGAGTCTCATAAGCTTTAACAGTTTGAGAACTACAGCCTCCTCTTATCCCCATCATCCTCACTCCTCGTACTTACTCCAGGAATGAGTGTGCTGTTCAGGTCCTCATAGTCCCATAGAATGATGTCCCCTCCTTTAGACCCCACAGCCACAGTGTTTGGGTGAGCGGGGTGCCACTCAAGTGTCGTGACTCTCCTGTCAAAGGGGCTGTTGGTCCGATAGAGAATGTAGGAGGCCAAGGAGCACAGGAATGGAGTCTGGAGGCACTGTGGGGGAAAACACATGTAAGAACCAAGCCTGGCACACAACAAAGATAAGCCAACACTAGGGTTGTCCCAATACCAGTATCGGTATCGGGACCGATACAGAGTATTTGCGGGAGTACTTGTACTCCCGCAAATACCCCCGATGCCTAAATAGAATACTTGACCCCCCCCCCCCCCGCGCCGTATATCGCAAATCCGCTGCTGCCGCGTTAATCACCGTGCGGCGAACATTACAGGCACCTTTAGTTCGAATAGCTGTTTTGCCCGCCGCGCCGTGTATAGACACTCCCCCTCTGACGGATCTGTCCAATCCCGAGCAAGGGGGAGTGTCCTTTACACGGCGTGGTAGGGAAAACAGCTATTCAAACGAAAGCTGCCTGTAATGTTCGCCGCACAGTGATTAACGCGGCGGCATCATCATTAGGTATGGGGGACATGGCTGCATATATGTGGGGGGACATGGCTGCATATATGTGGGGGGACATGGCTGCATATATGTGGGGGGGACATGGCTGCATTTGTGGGGGGGACATGGCTGCATTTGTGGGGGGGACATGGCTGCATTTGTGGGGGGGACATGGCTACATTTGTGGGGGGGGACATGGCTGCATTTGTGGGGGGGACATGGCTACATTTGTGGGGGGGGGGACATGGCTGCATTTGTGGGGGGGACATGGCTGCATTTGTGGGGGGGGACATGGCTGCATTTGTGGGGGGGGACATGGCTGCATTTGTGGGGGGGGACATGGCTGCATTTGTGGGGGGGGACATGGCTGCATTTGGGGACACATTTAAAAAAAAGTATCGGTATTGGCGAGTACATGAAAAAAAAGTATGGGTACTTGTACTCAGTCCTAAAAAAGTGGTATCGGGACAACCCTATGGCACACCCATGGATAACTTACCTTTGCTCGAACATTTCCGCCCACCGTACTCTTGTACAGATAGTGAACAATGTTTTTACGTTTGTCTGCAAATTTCTTAAATTTAATGTCAGCTTTTGAATCTGTAAAGAAAGTATTGATCACATTATTTATTCTTAGAGCAAAAATACATACAATGGTCAGCCTTGATATTCTGCCCAATTACCTTTACTGCACTCCGGGTCTCCCAGTTCTTCTTGAGCAGTATTTTTCTTTCGGACGGATTTCTTGGACCCCGGCTCGGAGCTCGAGTCTCTGTCACTATGTTTTAAACCTATAAAAAGTAGAGGATTCGTCACATCAAATCACAGAACAAGAATGCATACAATTGGTCACCCTGTAGAATCCTGCCTTTTTACCTGCATTGTGCTCTGGAGCTTCTGGTCCTTCTTTTGCTGCGTTTTTTTTTCCGCCCCGCTTTTTTAGACCCCGGCTCGGCACTTGTATCTTGGCCTTCGTGTTTTAGGCCTGTAAGAAGACGTTAAATCGCATCATTCACTCAGAATAAAAATGCATACAATGGTCATCTGTAGAACTGTGCCTTAATAAGGCGTTAGACTCCGTGGAATGGAGCTACCTGTCAGGCCTCGTACACACGACCGAGGAACTCGACGGGCGAAACACATCGTTTTGCTCGTCGAGTTCCTTTTGAAGCCGTCGAGAAACTCGACAAGCCAATTTTCTCCATTCCCGTCAAGGAAATAGAGAACATGCTCTCTTTTTGGATCATCGAGTTTCTCGACAGTTTCCTCAAAGAAAATGTACACATGACCGGTTTCCTCGGCAAGAAAATATCTCCCAGCAAGTTTCTTGCTGGTTTTTGCCGAGGAACTTGGTCGTGTGTACGAGGCATGAGAGTGCCCCAACAGATTTGGCTTCGGCCCGAACTTTGTAAAGTGGCTTCAACTTCTATACCAGGCCTCCTCGGCGCGTATCCAAGTCAACGGCAGGATCTCGCCCTCCTTCCCTCTTTCCCGTGGCACACACCAGGGCTGCCCCCATATCGCCCTTACTGTACACCCTGGCTGTAAAACCCCTTGCTATTGCCATTAGGGGCCATTCAGGAATCAGAGGACTGCGCTGTGGTCGGCCTCTACGCGGACGATATGCTCCTCTACCTCGCGGATGCTGGCCCCTCGCTCCAGACAGCCTTAGGGACATTTTCAGGGTTGCAGATAAACTGGGCCAAGTCCCACATTCTCCCCCTAGACCTAGGCGCCCCCACTGCTGACCAAGCCGCACTCCCTCTTGTTAGAACAAACGCCATCAAATACCTAGGTATCCATGTGTCCAGACCCCCCCCCTAGACTACATTACCCTCAACATAGAGCCCCTATTCAATATCCTGAAAACCAAAACGCAGATATGGTTTAGTCTCCCCCTTGTGTTATGGGCCGAATTAACCTGGTCAAGATGATCCTCCTCCCAAAGCTGCTCTATGCCTTTTGGCAGGCCCCACTCTATATCCCCATCCGTATATTTAAAGCCATGGAGTCTATCCTTAATTCGTTTGTCTTTTACCTTTCGGCGTCCTCGCCCAACTACCCATCAGTTGAAATCCTGTTGGGAACCTGACTTGGGCGAGGTGTCGGCTGAGGACTAGGAGGAGGCTCCCGCCAATTGCAGAAATGTTTCTCCCAAGATCTCTGACCGCCTCACTCACCTATATATCCTCCACCGATCATACCTGACGCCCTACCGCATATGTAGATACAGACCCGGACACAACCCCAACTGCCCCGGCTCTGACCATCCCAGCGCCACCTTCTATCATCTCCTTTGGACATGACCCTGCGTACAGGGGTTCTGGACCCAGGTGGTCCAGTTCCTCCACGACCGCATGGGCTCCCCACTGTCCCTCTGCCCCCGTCAGTGTGTGCTGGGGCTCCTTTCACTCCCTGAAGCCGAAAAGTACCTGAATATATTTTTACAGGAAACATTATTCCTTGCCAGGCTTCAGATCGTCAAGACATGGATGAGGGGACCCCACGCTGCAGCAGTGGATCAGAGCTGTTAACACTACTCTACCCTTCATAAAGCTACTCTATTGTCCATAGGGGATGCCCGGGCAAATACCACAAGGTTTGGGATAGATGGCTGGGGGATGCCTCCACCTGTGACGCGCCTGACTAGACATGCTCGGCCTCGGCGGCGCCCCCCCCCCCCCCCCCCCGCTGGCCCGGCACCACTCCTCTGCCCTCTTCTACGCCGAAATATATATATATATATGCACATGTAATGTTACCTTTTGCCATGCCTGTATGTACATCAATGGGATTTATCCGTAATTGTAGTGCCTGTTGCACTAGACTTCCGTGTGTTTGTATATTTTTTTCTATGCTCAATAAACGTTGTTTTGATCAAAAAAAAGAACTGTGCCTTAATACCTGCACTGCACCCTGGAGCTTCTGGGGACTCTTGAGCAGCTTTTTTTTTCCGCCCGCATTTCTTAGCCCCTGGCTCGGCACTCGTATCTTGGTCTTCATGTTTTAAACCTGTAAGGAGAGGAGTCATCACATAATTCAGAGATTAACCACTTCAATACCGGGCACTTACGCCCCTTCCTGCCCAAGCCAATTTTCAGCTTTCAGCGCTGTCGCTGTTTAAATGACAATTGCATGGTCATGCTACACTGAACACAAACAACATTTTTTATCATTATTTTCCCCACAAATAAAGCTTTTGTTTGGTGGTATTTGATCACCTCTGCTGGTTTTATTTTTTTGCTAAACAAATAAATAAAAAAATAAGACCACAAATTTTGAAAAAAAAAAAAGTTTTGCATTTGTTTCTGTTATACAATTTTGTAAACAACTACGTTTTCTCCGTCAATGATGGGCACTGATAAGGTGGCAACAATAAAAGGGCACTGACAGACACCGACGATGGACACTGGTAGGCGGCACTGATATGCAGCACTGGTGGGCACCGATAGGCTGCAAAGATGGGTACTTATTGGTGGCACTGATAGGCGGCACTGATAGGCATCCCAGGTGGCACTGGCAGGCATTGTGGGTGAACACTGATTGGCAGCTGCCTGGCCACAGATTTGCATTTCCCTAGTGGTCAAGGGGGGGCATATTTGGTGGTCCAGTGGGTGGCCATCCTGGTGGTCCTGGGCGGGATCCGAGGGGGGCTGCGCTGATAAACTATCAGCACAGACCCCCCCCATCAGGAGAGCGGCCGATCGGCTCTCCTCTACTCGCGTCAGACGCAAGTGAGGAAAAGCCGATCCACGGCTCTTCCTGTTTACATCATGATCAGTCGTGATTGGACACCGCTGATCATGTGGTAAAGAGCCTCTGAGATCGGTGTAGCAGTGTGTCAGACTAACACACCACACCACTGACCGACGCGATGCGCGCCCCCCCATGGGCGAGCGGCGGCTGTTATCATGCTGGACGTCATATGACGTCCAGTCAGGATAACTAAACCACCGCCCGGCCGGCGGGAAATGGTTAAAAATAAAAAATACGATGGTCATTCTATATAAAATTCTGGCTTATTACCATTGCTGCACCCTGGAGCTTCCAGTCCTTCTTGAGGAGCCTTTTTTTTCCGGCATTTCTTAGCCCCTGGCTCAGCGCTTGTATCTCGGCTTTCATGTTTTAAATCTATAAAGGAGAGGATTCATCACATCGTTCACTCAGATTTAAAATGCGTACAATGGTCGTCCATATAATTCTGGCTTATTACCATTGCTGCACCCTGGAGCTTCTGGTCCTTCTGGAGGAGCCTTTTTTTTCCGGCATTTCTTAGCCCCCGGCTCAGCAGCCGTCTGCTGGCTTCCATGTTTTAAATCTATAAAGTAAAGGAGTCATCACATCGTTCGCTCAGATTTCAAACGCATATGGTCATCCATACGATTCTGCCTTATTACCATTGCTGCACCCTGGAGCTTCCAGTCCTTCTTGAGCGGACTTTTTTTTCCGGCATTTCTTAGCCCCCGGCTCAGCACCCGTCTCCTGGCTTCCATGTTTTAAATCTATAAAGTAAAGGAGTCATCACATCGTTCACTCAGATTTCAAACGCATATGGTCATCCATACGATTCTGCCTTATTACCATTGCTGCACCCTGGAGCTTCCAGTCCTTCTTGAGCGGACTTTTTTTTCCGGCATTTCTTAGCCCCTGGTTCAGCACCCGTCTCTTGGCTTCCATGTTTTAAATCTATAAAGTAAAGGAGTCATCACATCGTGCGCTCAGATTTAAAATGCATACAATGGTCATCCACATAATTCTGCCTTATTACCATTGCTGCACCCTGGAGCTTCTGGTCTTTCTGGAGGAGCCTTTTTTTTCCGGCATTTCTTAGCCCCCGGCTCAGCACCCGTCTCTTGGCTTCCATGTTTTAAATCTATAAAGTAAAAGGAGTCATCACATCGTGCGCTCAGATTTCAAACACATATGGTCATCCATACGATTCTGCCTTATTACCATTGCTGCACCCTGGCCCTTCTGGAGGAGCCTTTTTTTTACGGCAGTATTTCTTAGACCCCGGTAAGGCGTTCATATCTTGGCTTTCAGGTTTTAAACCTGTAAGGAGAGGATCACATAATTCAGTCAGGAATTAAAAACGCATCTAATGGTATTCCATTTAACCACTTCCCGACGGCCGTACGACTATATACGGCAGCAGGGTGGTTCTACTTCTCTGGGGCGCCGTGTTTTCACGTCCGCCCCTTTCCGCGTTCCCCGCATGCGCAGCGGGGAACTGCTGTGCTGGCCGTGTCCCTTGGACACAGCCAATCACAGATCGCTGTGAACGGCCAATCGGAGTGGCCGTTTGCGATGCGATCTGTGCGGCCAATGAGAGATGATCTCATATGTTTACATATGAGATCATTTCTCATTGCCGGCTCTCGCAGAGACAGCGGTGCTGTCAGGGAGAGAGGAGACTGATCTGTGTCTCTTGTACATAGGGACACAGATCGGTCACCTCCCCCAGTCACCCCCCTCCCCCCACACAGTTAGAACACTATATAGGGAATACATTTAACCCCTTCCTCACCCCCTAGTGTTAAACCCTTCCCTGCCAGTCACATTTATACAGTAATTAGTGCATATTTATAGCACTGATCGCAGTATAAATGTGAATGGCGCCAAAAATGTGTCAAAAGTGTCCGATGTGTCCGCCATAATGTCGCAGTCGCAATAAAAATCGCAGATCGCCGCCATTACTAGTAAAAAAAAAAAATTCTGTCCCTTATTTTGTAGGCGCTATAACTTTTGCGCAAACCAGTCGCTTATTGCGATTTTTTTTTACTAAAAATATGTAGAATACGTATCGGCCTAGACTGAGGATAAAAAAAAATAAAAAATTTAGCTATTTATTATAGCAACAAGTAAAAAATATATATATTTTTTTTTCTAAATTGTCGCTCTATTTTTGTTTATAGCGCAAAAAATAAAAACCGCAGAGGTGCTCAAATACCACCAAAAGAAAGCTCTATTTGTGGGAAAAAAAGGACGTCAATTTTGTTTGGGAGCCACGTCGAACGACCGCGCAATTGTCAGTCAAAGCGACGCAGTGCGGAATCGCAAAAAGTCCTCTGGGCAGGAAGGGGGTTTAAGTGCCCAGTAAGGAAGTGGTTAAAGGGGTTGTAAACCGTCCCGTTTTTTCAATGCATTATGGTGAAAAACATCTGATAATTGGCTTCTTGATTTTTCATCGGATAGATTGATAGTAGCGCAGCCATTGGCTAGCGCTGCTGTCAATCAAATCCAATGATGCGTGCGCCGTGGGCGGGGCCGAGTCCGGCATTCGTGTCTATGGACGCAAATGCTGGACTCAGGAGCGCGCCCGCAAGGTAACCCCCTTGGGAAAGCGCTTCCCAGAAGGGGGATATCTGATGCAGGGAGGAGCCGAGACAGCCGCAGTGGGACCCCAGAAGACCAGGTTCGGGGCCACTCTGTGCAAAACGAACTGCACAGCCGGGGGAAGTATGACATGTTTGTTATTTAAAAAAAAAAAATGTGAACCTTTACAATCACTTTAATTCTGCCTTATTACCATTGCTGCACCCTGGAGCTTCTGGTCCTTGAGGAGCCTTTTTTTTGCGGCAGTATTTCTTAGAACCCGGCTTGGCGCTTGTATCTTGGTTTTCATCTTTTAAACCTGTAAGGAGAGGATTTATCAGATCATTCACTCACACAACAAAATACATTGGCCCTCTAGCAAAGTCCTGAGCCCAGACGTTCCTGGATCTCTGGCTCTTATGAAGTGGTTGGTACCGTCCACCTTTTGGATTATGTGCAAATATTCAGAACAGGTACAACTTACACTTAAATGTTTGTTCTGTTGGATTAAACACTTTGGATGGACTTTATTGTGATTGATACATGAGGATATAACTCCCATTTATTCAGTCCAGTTTAATGTATGTCGATCAAAAGAGCAGTTAGTGGGGAGGTAGGAGAAGTAGCGCCAAAGCAGTTTTGGTCCTACTTCTTCTGTGGGTCACAGGAGTGCACTTCGTTCTGCACTCCTGTGACCCGTATTCAGTCAACAGAGGGCTAAAGTTCACCGTCGGCGGAGTTCACTCAACTGATCCAGACTTTAAAAGACAAGTTTGCTTTCACAAAAAATAAAATGCACTTTTTATTTCCCGGGTAATAAAAAAAAAAAAAAAAAAAAATTATATACATCACACACACACTCTAATTATATATTGATTGATTTAATAGATTTATAATGCGCCAAATACTGACCCGTCAGGTCAGTACATGCACACAGTTTTTTTTTGGTTAGGGACCCGTAAAGCATCGCACCCACAATCATTAGATTGTGGGTGCAATGCTATGGTCCTGCAGGCTGTGGGCTAGATTCAGAGAGAATTTACGCCGGCGTATCTTTAGATACGCCGCGTAAAATTCAAATCTGTGCCGGCGTATCTTCTTTCTGTATTCAGAAAGCAAGATACGCCGACATTAGCCTAAGATCCGACTGGCGCAAGTCTCTTACGCTGTCGTATCTTAGAGTGCATTCTCACGCTGGCCGTTAGGTGGCGCTTTCGTCGTAGAGTATGCAAATTACCTAGATACGCCGATTGACAAACGTACGTGCGCCCGGCGGTAGTTTTTTACGTCGTTTGCGCAAGGCTTTTTCCGGCGTAACGTTGCTCCTGCTTCTATGAGGCGCACGCAATGTTAAGTATGGACGTTGTTCCCGCTTCGAATTTTGAATTTTTTACATCGTTTGCGTAAGTCGTTCGCGAATAGGGCTGGACGTAATTTACGTTCACGTCGAAACCAATACGTCGTTGCGGCGTACTTGGGAGCAATGCACACTGGGATATGTACACGGACGGCGCATGCGCCATTCGTAAAAAACGTCAATCACGTCAGGTCATCACATATTAACATAAAACACGCCCCCCCCTTCCACATTTGAATTACGCAGGCTTATGCCGGCCCCATTTACGCTACGCCGCCACAACTTACAGAGCAAGTGCTTGGTGAATACTGCACTTGCTCCTGTAAGTTCCGGCTAGGTAGCACAAATACGATACGCTGCGCCGCCGTAAGATCAAGCGCAGGTACCTGAATCTAGCCTGTGTGTAGCTGTTGGCCTGTACCTCTGATATGGACAGGCAGTTACACTATGCAAGGTGGCAAGGGGATTTGCTTGCGGGCGTGCTCGTGTGCGATACAGTGATGGCCATAGCCGCCAAATGTATCACTCGGCCCTGCCCCCGCTCCATTGATTTGATTGAGCCAATGGCTGCGCTGCCATCAATCTCCAATGAAGCGCCGCCTCAAGCTGGGGGAAAGCATTGCGGGATCGCACCCACGGAGTTTCATGGCTCAGGTAAGTAAAACGAGGGGGGGGGGGGCTCCGAGAGTGCAAGGTGTTTTCACCTTAATGCATAGGATACATTAAAGGGGTGGTTCCCCTAAAAATAAAGTTTTGACATTGCATTTGCTATAATAATTACAGTTAGAATCGGCTGGTTGTATGTAAAAAATACCTCCGTACGTAGCGTTTGTATTATTCGTTCCCACCGCCACTTCCAGGTACGATGCTGGCGGTGGGCGTTCCTTATTGATGGACAGGCATCCGTCCGACGCATCCATCGCGTCACGAGATGCCGAAAGAAGCCAAACGTCGTTGCGCATGCGCCGTACCGACGTTCGGCTTCTTTCGGCATCTCGTGACGCGATGGATGCGTCGGTCGGATGCCTGTCCATCAATAAGGAACGCCCACCGCCAGCATCGTACCCGGAAGTGGCGGTGGGAACGAATAATACAAACGCTACGTACGGAGGTATTTTTTACATACAACCAGCCGATTCTAACTGTAATTATTATAGCAAACGCAATGTCAAAACTTTATTTTTAGGGGAACCACCCCTTTAAGGTGAAAAAAAATACGAAGCTTTACAACCCCTTTGAAGTTCATGTGCATGTTAAAGGTAGGTGTAACAATAATTTTGACAATATGGTGTCTATACAAGAACATGTGGAGGATTCCTCAGTACTACTACAAACAGAAATCAAGCTAAATAAGGAAAAACTGATCTCGACTCAAAATAACCACTCGGCTATCGCATGATATTTCCCAAAAAATTGCGGTCTACTTTAATTTACTTAAACATACAAGTCATGAAACAGTATTTAGGGGGCGTGGCCAGGCAGCGGATGTAGCCGGACGTGTCTGAAGTGAGCTCCGCCGAAAATCCTTCTAATCATCCTGCGGAAGAAATCTATACTCACCCACAGCCACACCGGAGGATTCCTTGTTGCTCGGGGAACACGTACATACCTTTCCTGGTGTCCTGGTCCCGCGATGTCGTCCGGCAAACGGCAGCTGGTGAACAAGCCAGCAGAGCTCATGGTCCAAAATGGCGCGTATGCAGGCCGCACAGCGAGGGAGAAGCACCGCGAGGCAGCCGAAAAGCTGTTCTCCAAGCCACTATTGAAAGAACCTACGGCTTCCTCCAGCACTCCGGAGGACTCACCGAGCGGAGGATCCGAAGCGGATGACACAGTGCCCCTGGAGGACTCGGTGCAGGCCGGACTACTATGGGACACAGTGAGTACTCCAGAGCAGGCCCCAGATAAGACACAGGGCCCAGGGAGTCCTACCATAGAGGGAGAACCCACGCTGAGAGACATATTTACTGCAGTCACTTCATGTAATGTATCCCTGGCAGTATTGACCACAGAAGTAAAAGGGATGAAGTCAGAAATCTCATTTCTCAGACAGGTTGCCCAAAAAATGAGAGAAAGAACCTCGGCATTAGAGGAAAGGGTGAGCACCATTGAAGATGACATGGGGCCTATGCAGAGGGACCTAGCCTACAATAACCATTTAATAGACCAACACTCTTCTCGTTTGGAGGAATTAGAGAACAGGATGAGAAGAAATAACGTAAGGGCTATAGGCCTACCTGAGAAAATGGAAGGAAAAAATCCTGTGGAGTTCATTGAGAAGTGGCTGATCGCAGCTTTTGGAAGAGAAGCATTCTCCCCTATGTTTTCTGTTGAACGGGCACACAGGGTGCCATCTAGACCCCCTCAGCCTGGAGCACCGCCTAGACCATTCCTGTTTAAATTCCTACATTACCGGGACAGGGACGCCACTTTATACAATGCCAGAATTAATCCGGCAGCACTGAAGGTTGACAATACTAAAGTCTCCCTATTCCCGGACTTTTCTGCTGAGCTACAGAAGAAGAGAAGCAAGTTCCTGGATGTGAAACGCCGCCTGAGGGACCTCGACTTGAAATACGCCATGTTGTACCCGGCCCGCCTTCGGGTAGAGGTTTTTGGTGCTGTCCAATTTTTTGATTCCCCGGCCACTGCAGCACACTGGCTGGATCGTGAAGAGCAATCCATCAAAGAGGCGAGGGGTAGACGACCGGCAGACTGAAAAAAAGTTTAATCTGATGACCCAGCATATTATGTGCTCACTTTCCAAGTTGCCTTTGTAAGGCGGTTTTTGTTCACTTTGGTCACTAAGGCCCGGAGTTTTGCTGTTGAGAAGCTCTAAGACACTGTGGTGCGCTTCCACTGTTGCCCCCAATAGGGTTGTTTCAGGCCCTAACTTGCCCCCTGGCAAAATTTCGTTAGCCATGTTGGCTACACTACATATGGTACTAATGAGCGATGATCCCGCCACGCTCCGCTCTCAGGAAACTGTTCTATATACTTTTTTGTTGTTTTTTCTGTTTTTTTTACTATTTTTTTCTATGCTCTCCCTAGCCTATAGTCCACATGATCACGACATAGGGTTCCCTTACTGCAGTAGACAGGGGTCCCAGAATGGTAGTATGCTTAGTGCTTGTGATATGCCTCTAACCTCCAAGTTGGTCAAAGATGTTGCTTTAGATAATTTTTACTTATACGGGATAAGATTGTATTCTCCTGCTGATATTGAGATTCCGGTAGTATGTCTAATATAACTAGGTGTCTGTCGTGGAATGTCCGAGGCCTGAATAGTCCGGTGAAGCGCCTTGAGGTACTGCGCACTATTAAAAGACTGGGCGCTGAGGTAATCTGTTTACAGGAGACTCACCTCCCCCCGGGTTCTAACCCAAAACTGGCAACTAGGCAATTTTGCCACCAATACCATTCTACCCACACGGTTTACTCGAGGGGAGTGAGTGTCCTGATCCGTAGTGGTACCCAGTACACACTTATAAATGTTAAGATAGATCCGGAGGGCAGATATGTCTTTTTATATTGTTCCCTTTATGGGGTTAAATGTGTGATAGCGGGAGTGTATATCCCCCCACCATTCTCATCTAATGTATTGAAAACACTGGCTGAATTTGTGTCCTGTCTTCCTGGTATTCCAATCCTAATACTAGGGGACTTTAATAACCTAATGGATCACGAGAAGGACAAACTTAAGACTGGTGCGGGACAGGGGGGGCAGGATAAGAAGGGTCCCACACCTTTTGCCCGTTTAATTGAGGAATTAGGCCTGTTTGATGTCTGGAGAATGCATAACCCTGATACTAGAGTTTATTCCTGCAGGTCAGCTTCCGTAGGGGGATTGTCAAGGATAGACATGGGTTTCGGTAATGGTCTATTACTACCATTGGTACGGAACTCGGCATATCACCCGAGACACACTTCCGATCATTCCCCGTTTACGGTAGATCTGGGCCTGGGTGTAAGAAGAGGTAAAACACTGTGGAAACTTAACCCGTTCTGGCTGTCTCTTATTCCGGAACCAGACCCAATCCCGGCATTACTTGGGGAGTTCTTTAGGGATAACTTAGGCACGGCAGACATTCAGGTGGTGTGGGATGCGGCTAAAGCCTTTATGAGAGGCCAACTTATTAGAACCATCAACCAAATTAAATCGGGCACTAAGGAATGGGAGACACGTGTGTTAGAGGAAGCTCGCAGCTCAGAGGCAGCCTATGTGGCAGACCCATCTAATGATAGCATAAAAAGAAAGTGGATGGCCTCCCATACCATGCTTAAAGACCTATCGTTTCAACTTGCAGAAAACAAAAGGTTCTTCTTACAACAGAGACACTTTGAGGAGGGGGAAAATACAGGTCATATGCTGGCGATCCTGGCTAGATCGCAGAAACCCCCTTCTCATATCGCAGTGGTAGCGGATGCGGGGGGGACACTATGCCATTCCACACGTTCCATTATAACTTGCTTCCAGGAATTTTTCCAAAACGTATACTCCTCTAAGGTCAGCCCCACTAGCGAACAGCTGCACTCTTTCTTGGATAAATATCAGTTACCAAAATTTCCTGGGTCGGATGTAGCCATGCTTAATGCTCCCCTCACCAGTGAGGAACTTCTGGAGGCACTGGCGCAGGCACATAATGGGCGAGCGCCAGGTGCTGACGGTCTTCCCTCTGAGATTTATTGCAGATACTCTGAGCAACTCATCCCCATTTTGTTAAAAGTTTATAATACAGCTTTTGAAACTGGAATACTACCCCCGTCTATGAATGAGGCCCTGGTTGTGGTTCTGTTGAAGCCTGGTAAGGATCCTCTCTCACCAGACTCCTACAGACCGATCTCTCTCTTGACATTTGACATTAAATTGCTGGCTAGAGTTCTGGCCACCAGACTCTCCAAATGTATTCACCAAGTAATACATAGGGATCAGTCGGGCTTCATCCCTACGAGGTCCACAGCACAAAACCTGCGTAGGTTATTCCTAAATATACAGGTGCCGGTGGACAACCCAGGCAATAGAGCTATATTCTCTCTAGATGCGGCCAAGGCATTTGATAGTGTTGAATGGCCTTATCTTTGGGAGACTCTGCATAGATTTGGGGTGGGACCATCCTTTCTAAAATGGGTCCAACTACTGTATAGCTCCCCGACTGCAAGAATGAGGATTAATGGGGAGGTCTCTGACTCTTTCAGGCTCTTCCGGGGCACGCGGCAGGGGTGCCCCCTGTCGCCCCTGCTGTTTGCCCTAGCCCTAGAGCCCTTGGCAATACATATGAGAGCTTCACCCGACATTACAGGTTTCATCAGGGGTGCAGGGCGGGATGTCATCTCTCTATTTGCAGATGATACACTGCTGTATTTGGGTGACACTCAAAAGTCGCTGGGGAATGCGATGTCCTTGATCGCAGGCTTCGGCGAACTATCAGGATTCAGCATTAACTGGAACAAATCAGTACTTATGCCTCTAGACCCCCTAACAGACAGTCTGCCTGACTGCGCCAGGGATATTGTGGTAGTAAATGAGTTTAGGTACTTGGGAATTCTGGTCACGCCGGACCCCTCCCAATATCTCTCTTTGAATCTGGCACCTTTGCTACAAAAATTCAGACAGAAATGTGCGTCCTGGAAAAAACTTCCACTATCAGTTACAGGCAGAGCGAACCTCATTAAAATGGTGTGGGCCCCCCAGCTTCTGTATGTTTTCCACAATACCCCGATTTGGATTCCCCACAGGTGGTTTGCTCAGATAGATGCCCAGTTCAGAGATTTAATTTGGGGTGGCAAGGTGGCACGTATAAAACTTACCACACTACAACTAGCCAAGGACCAAGGTGGTTTAGCTGTCCCTCATGCTCGCTACTACTTCATAGCATCACAAATACAGCATCTAGGAGACTGGGGGGAGGTAGACCTCGGAGACCCAATACGAGCCATACTACTCCCGTCGGGGTCAATACTACCGGCGGTGTCTTACTTGGAAGCAGGGCTCACACACCTGGACCAGACCCTACCTACAGTGGTGCTGCTGAATACGCTGTGGAAATACGTTCGTTCCAGTCTCAATGTCAGGGGGGTATGCCCCTTTACTCCCATTTGGAAAAATTCCTACTACAGGGAACTTTTTAAACTAGAAGGCTTCAGGACCTGGGTAAATGCAGGTATACACTATATCAGCCCTCAAAATTTCCACTCGCCTACTAGCATTTGGCGAGTGGATTTAAGCTGGGGGCGAGTGATGACAGGGCTGCATGACCAATGTCCCTCCAATCTGTGCCTACACTTAGAGTCCCGATGAGATTGGCGGCCGAAGAGGAAAGGTGCATGCTCGGGAAAAGTAGTCTGGATCCTCCACATATTCTTGTATAGACACCATATTGTCAAAAGTATTGTGACACCTGCCTTTACACGCACATGGATTTTAATGGCATCCCAGTCTTAGACCCCATACACACACTATACAACTTTTGTTGTCATATTTCCTTTAGATTTACCAAAACCATGTAGAGCAAGGGCCTGCCTGATTTCATACAAATTGAAACTCTTAAGGTTTGACCTCATATTATTTGGTTTTAGTAAATCCAGGGCTTTTTTTCAGGGGAAACTCAGTTCCACCACCTTTGGCTCAGACCCTTTGATGTCTGCTCACCACAATCACTTGTAAATACAGAAGTCTGGTTTCTGTGTTTACAAGCGACAGCTCTGCACTCTGTGTGTAACCCCCCTGAACTCTGCACTCTGTATGTAATGCAATCCTGGTATTTAATGCCCCTTTAATACCCTTCTACTGCTTGTGAAATCTGAACGGGTCGTGGTTGAGTTCCTGGACCTATTTTCTGAGAAAAAAAGCTGAAAGGAAAACATATCTACAGAAAATTGCATAGTGTGTATCCAGCTTTAAGCGGAGGTTCACCCTAAAACAATTATATCCCATTACATCCAGCATACTACCGACATCTACAGTATGCCATTTTTTTTTTGCCGTACATACCGTTTTATTGTTATTCCCCCCCGGCTTCTGGCTCCCACGGGAGTGGGCGTTCCTATTCCGAGGTTAGATGATTGACGTCTGGTGAAAAACTTTCCCTGACGCGTCATGAGTTTTCCGTCAGTAGCCGACCTGCGAGTCGGCTCTATACGGCGCCTGCACCCGCCGTGTAGAGCTGACTGCACATGTGCCATATAGAGCCGGACTCGCAGGTCGGCTACTTACGGAAAACT